>NW_006399782.1:20253458-20275751 GCF_000299155.1 Elephantulus edwardii | reverse complement strand
CACAAAAAAACAAAACAAAAACTCCAACCCCAAAACAACAAAAGTGAACTGAGGAAGCTGAAAGGGAGATAAGAGAAAATATGAAACAATGAATGAATGAAAATCTAACTTTTCCATAAACTTTCATTCAAATAACAATTAAAATAAAAAATTTATTATTAAAAAATTTAAAAATCAAAATGTCGTAAAAAGATAAAGTGACATCCTTGCTCTCTGGCATGTTAAAGCTGTCCTTGGCAGACTTCCCCAATGCAATACATATTTGTTTTATTGACTGCTACTTCCATGAGTACTGATAGTGGATCCAAGTAAAATGAAATTACTGATGATATAAATATAAATAAATAAAAACTGTTGCTGTATACCAGATCCAGTCAGAATTGATGCACAGCTGACCCTCCAATGGGTTTTCACACAACGGTATTCACACAAAAGGAATGCGTCCATCCTTTTCCCACGGAGAAGCTGGTAGATTGCTTTTGGGATGGCAGCAAAGATTCTTACTGCTAGGCCACCATATACATGTGGGGTCCCCCCCCTCTTTTGAGCATAATTATGAGGTTGTGGCTATTATATGCCTTTGAGTCCCCAGTGACCCAAAGTGACCCTATGTACAACAGCTCTGAAGCTTGCCCTATTCTGAGCCAGTCTCACCAAATCCTACACACCTACCCTCATTACGCCAGTTGCTGTATCAATCCAATTCATTTGAGGTCTTCCTTTTCTGTACTGTCCCTCCACCTTTCCAAGCATGATGTCCTTTTTCCAAATATGGGTCCCTCCTGGCTACATGCCCAAAGCCTCCAAGGAGAAATTTGGTTTCACCCTCTCCAAGACAGACTTCTTTGTTTTCTTGGTGGTCCATGGTATGTTCAAGACTATTCTCCACAACTCAAAGGCATCGATTCTTCATTTGTCAACCTTAGTCACAGTCCAGCTATCTAAGGCATAATAAGTAATTGTGAAGATCATGGCTTGGATCAGGCTCACCTTAGTCTTTACACTGACATCATAGCTTTTTAGTACTCTGGAGTGGTCCCTGACAGCAGACTTTCCAAGTGCAATTTGTCTTTTGATTTCCTGAATTGCTGGCACCAGGAGTGTTGACAATGGAGCTGAGCAAGGTGTAATTCTTAACAACCTCGATCACTTTTCCATCTATAATGGTGCTGTGAATTTGCCCAGTGGTGAGAATTTTTGTCTTCTTGATGTTGAACTTCAATCCATACTGACGACTCTAGTCTTTGAACTTCTGCAGCAAATGCTTCAGGTCCTCCTCAGTTTCAGCAAGCAAGATTGTGTCATTTGCATAACGTAGGTTGTGGATGAATTTTCCTCCAATCCTGAAGCCACATTCCTTCTCATAAAGGCCAGCCTCCCAGATGATCTGTTCTGCATATGGATTGAAAACGTATGGAGACAGGACATACTCCTTTCCTGATTTTGAACCATTCAAAGGACTGTTTCCTGGACTGAGTATAGGTGTTCCATGAGCACAATCAAATTTTCTAGGATTCCCATTCTTCTCAACATCAGCCATAATTTGTGAACTACACAGTCAAATGCCTTTTCGTAGTCAATTAAACACAAATAAAAGATTCCTCTTGTACTCTCTTCTTTCTGCCAAGATCCATCTGACATTGGTGATAATGTCTCTCATGTTACGACCTGTTCTAAACATAGTTTGTACTTCTGAAAGTTCTTGTCGACATATGGTTCCAGTCATTTTTTTGGATAATCTTCAGCAGAATTTTGCCTGTATGTGATATTAATAATATCGTTCGATAATTTCCACTTTGCTGGGTTACTCTTTTATGGAATGAGAATAAATAAGGACCTCTTCCAGTCAGTTGGCCATGTAATTGACCTCCAGATTTCCTGACACAACCTGGTGAGCACATCTCCAGGGTAGTGTCTATTAATTGAAACATGTCAATTGGTATTCCATCAATTCCTGGGGCTTTATTTCTTGCCAAGTCCTTCAGAGCAGCCTCTTCCTTCATCATAATTGCCTCTTGATCATATGTTGTTTCTTGAAATTCTCCTTTGTCAGCCAATTCTTTTTGGTACTGTGACTCTGTTTACTCTTTCCATCTTCTTTCAATGCTTGTTGAATCATTCAATATTCAGCCAATAGCGTCCTTAAGTATCGTGACTCGCAGCTTGAATTTGTTCTTCAGTTACTTTAGCTTAAGACATTTCAAGTGAGTTCAGCCCTTTTGATTTTTCTGACTTCAGCTCCTTGCACATTTCATTATAATATTTTGCTCTGTCTTCCCGAGCTACCCACTGAAAGTTTTTATTCAGCTCGATAACTTCTTAATTTTTTTTCCCCTTTTGCTATGGCTTTTCAGCATTCTAATGCAATATTAAATTTCTTCTGATATCCATTTTGGTGTTTTCTTCTTCCTCTGTATTTGTACTGACCTTTTGCATTGTTCATAGATGGTATTCTTGATATCCTCTTACAAACTTACCTGGCCTTCATTTATTAGTGTTCAAATCTGTTTCTGAGTTGGCTTTTAAACTCAGATAGGACATGGTAAAGTTTTCATTCCTGTGGATTTGACTTGACCTTCTTTAGCTTTAATTTGAACTTGCATTTGAGTAGCTGATGGTCTGTTCCACACACAGCACTTGGCCTAATTTTCACTGCCGATACTGAAGTTCTCCAATGATTCCTTCCACAGATATAATCAATCTGTACGTACCATCAGGGGAAATTCATGTGTATAGCCTGTGTGTAAATGTTTCTAATAAAAGGTATTTGCAATACAATAAATCATTGTGTAGAAGTTTATCACTCTATTCCCAGCCTCATTCCTGTGACCAAGTCCATGTTTTCTGACTACTGATCCTTCTTCCTGGTTCCCAAGTTTTGCATTCCAGTCACCCATTATTATTAATGCATCTTGGATGTAGTTTTGGTCGATTTCTGACTGCAAAAGATAGTAGAAATAATCTATTTCCTCCTTTTGATTCTGATTGTTGGTGCATAAATTTGGAAGATAATGGTATTAACATATTTTTCATGTATGTATATGTATATTATCCTGTCGCTTACAACACTATATTTCAAGATGACTCTAGAAACAGCCTTTATAACTATGCAAACGACCTTGTTTTTTCTCATCTTTTCATCTGGATTGTAGTAGCTTATCTAATCATCTGATTCAAAACATCCCATGCCAAACCATCTCATTTTGCCAATATCTAATATGTCAATATTTATGCATTCATTTACTTCTGAACATTGTCAAGTTTTCCTACATTCATGTTTCTCACATTTCATGTTCCAATCATTAGTTTCTGCTTACAACTGTTCCTCTTCCTTTTTGTTTCCAAATTTGAGAGCTCAGCCTCAGTTGCCACATCTGTTATTCTACTCTATGTGTGTTCTACTGTACATAGGGTTTCCAAGGCCCGTTATATTTTGGTAGTGGATGGCAAATCCTTCTTCCTAGTCTGTCTTAATTTGGATGCTTAGCTTTTGAATAATATCTGACAGACAAGTATATGATAGCCACAGGTTAACTTCAGAAGTTAATGGTTTGGGAGGAGATTGCCCATCCTTCTCCCATGGAGTACTTGGTGGGACTGGAACCACATGTCTTCAGGACTGCAGCACAGATTTTTGCCACCAGATCACTAGGGCTCCCTTAACAGTATGTAGAGGTAATAATTTTACAGTTTTGATGATGGCTCAATAAAGTATACAACATCTGTACACTTCTGGAGAAATGAGAATTATGAATACTTTTCTAGAAAGATATTTAGTAATAAGTACTGAGTGTTTAAAAAGGGTTGTGTTTTTCTTTTAAAGTTACTCATTTTAGTACCAGCAATCTATCTCACATAATTGAAAGCCAACAGTGATTTATGTTTTAAAGATGACACCTATGAGAGTAATATGAGAGGAATATGCATGTACTAATGTGATATAAGCATGTAAGTTACTAATTATGTCAACTATATGAAATTATGTGGATGAGAAAAAAGAGAAAGAATATGAAAATATTAAGAACAGTTATATATGATTAGATAATAATGGCTTTTATATTTTTCTCTTTTCTTTCATATATATTTAATTCTCCACAATAATGTGTTACGTTTATAATAGGAAAAATATTAATTGGCAGGGTAGGAATAAAAGGAAAAATTATAAAGTGCCATATGGAAGTTACAAAACTAACCTTCCTAAGAGGAATAAATTAATTGAGTCACTCATAAACTCGAAACCATTTACCTACAATGAGAAACTTTTACTTAATGCTTCCTCATAGGGCTACAGCTAGGATCTCATTTATCCCACTGCTTTAGTCTACTCTAGTAATATAATAACACATTTTTAATCATCTTAGTAAAACTTCCTTAATTATGCAGAGTGAAATGATGGCAAGAACAATTTAAGACTGCAAATCTGTTCAACCTAGTAAAGACTAATTTATTCACTCAGTCAACAATATTTAGTGAACATTTATTAAGTGTAATGTACTATTTGGCATTGTTAGGTACCAAGAGATAAATTACAACACATCTTACCCTCATAGAGCTCACAATTTAACAAGAGCTCCCAAACAGTGTACAAGAAGTGCACATACAGTTCTAAGCATGATCTCTCACTGCTGTTGAATTAGTCCCCACTCGTAGGGACCCTCCATTAGGTTTCTGAGGCTGCAAATCTTTATGGGAACTGACTGCCCATCTTTCCCCTATGGAGTGGTTGGTAGATAAATTTGAACTGCCCACCTTTTGTTGTTGTTGAATGCTGTGTACCATTGAGTGGGAGCCAACTGACCCTCCAGTGGGTAGGAGATTGGCCATCCTTCTCCCATGGAGCAGCTGGTGGCCTCCAACTGTGTGCGTTCAGGATTACAGTGCTGCTTCTTACCACTAGGCCACCAGAATTCTATATTAGCAGCCATTTATGTAACACTATGCCACCAGGGCTTCAAATATAATAGCTTAAGGCATCTGTGACATAGCTGGAACACGTTAAAGGAAAATACACTATTACCTGTTTCATTCTTTTATTGTGTATCTAAAGCAACACTAAAATGCCCCTCTTCCATCTATGACCCATTTTAGGCAATGAAGAATGAAAAAGCATGGCTGCTAATGTGTTTCACCGATAAAACACTTTGTGTACTTGAGCTAAATTTTCCGTATGTAATGTTTTTCATCATAAAAGTATTTTGTTAATAGAGTTATATAATAGGTGATCTGGCATGAAAGAAAATTGATCCAATCTAGATAGATATGCTAGATACGTAAGATCGTCTAATATTACCTAAGGCCACCTAAAATATATGCCCAATTATTAACAGACTATAGTTATTTGTTGGCAACCAAAGTAAATAAATGAGTTACTTGTTAATCCTGCCTAAAGACACTGTTATGACAACACCAAAAGGGACGGTAAAGGAGAGAGGGAGTGGGTGGAAAAACGCTGGGGGCGAGATCTATATTAACCAAGAGGAGACACACCATTTTCATTAAGCAGATAAAATGACGAAGCACAGACATTCGCTCCAGAATAATTCTGTTTCTCTTGTGGGCTGTAGCCATCACCAGCGTTTGTTCCTCACACCACGTGACCGTTTCTAGGTCTGGGTCCCTGAGGTCAGCCTGTGTGAAGAAGTGCCAAGCACTAAGAAGAGCTATTCGTGTGATCAACGATCCATAGACGTGGGATTCATGGAGCTCTGAGCAGCAGCACAGTGCTACATATGGGGTGCAGGGTTGCTTAGCATTTGTGGGCAGATAAACCTAGACTTGAATTCTAGTTACCTTGCATCAATGTGATCAAGTTAAAATTACAGCGGTGTTATCCACCTAATAAGGTTTGTTTGTGGAGGAACACATGTTACAGGAATGTAAAGGAACTAACAACCCAGCACTTATCATAAAATAAGCATCAAGCTGACTTTATTGCTACTGTTGTAATTGTACAAGAAAGTGAAAGGATCTGCCCTTTAAAGTTACTCTCCTATGCAGGGAGTAAACAGGGTTTTACCCATAGGCCAGCAGATTAATCAAAGAGCCATTCTTGTGCGGATGTTTACAGAACACTGACCAATCAGGAGACACAACAATATTAACAGCCACAATGAGCAACCCAAACTAGCATTTTTAACCTATTTCAGAATAAGAAGGCAGTATATTACAAAAAAAAAATAAATATGCAACATTACTCTCTACATTCTCTGTAAAAAAAGAAGGATCGTTTTCCATATTAAAGTGAAACAAACAGGAAATAGAAAAATGGGACAAAATGAATATAATTACTCAACTGGAATCTGGCCAATGAGTTGCAGGATCCTTAATAACCCACAGTGGGCAGTACCACCTTTTTGTGTATTCTATTGAGTACTCACAAGAGGCCTGAGTTCACAAATAATGTAAGGTTTGCAAATATATGTAAAAAATATTGTAGTCAGTTTTTATCTCAGTGCTTGAGAAACAGAAATGGTAAAAAATTTTGTTGTTTCAGTCCCTATTAGTCTTTTTGTTTGCAGCACAAGACACATGAAGGGTTTTTAATTGGTGTCTTCATATCCTCATGCAAAGTAATGCCTAGAGATTCCTGGTTCACAGGATACTGAAGTTACATTATCATCATTTTAAACGGAGATATATTAGAAAAAGAGCTTTTCTTTTAGGTGGGGCTTTTCCCCTCTGAGTTATTTTTATATACAGGTTGGCAAAGTTGTGATTTTTAATAGGACTATAATAGGTCCAATTCTGCAATATAAAATGTAAGAAAGTCCATCTCCCCTGCATACTGGTGGGTTTGGGAGGAGGTGGATGGTACTAGTCTAGCCTTAATATTTATATTACCTCTTTAGTAAATACTATTATTACTACTACTTTAGTGATTTACTAAAGGAACTGAAAAGGCCCTCACCACGGTTGCGGCAGGGTGGACAGTGATTCAGTAAACTAAGATTGTTGTTGTTGTTATTGTATGTCATCAAGTCACTTGTGACTCACAGCGACGCTATGTTACAACAGCCCTGAAATCTGCTCTCTCCTGTGCCAACTTTATTGTCTCTGACACACAGATCCTCATTACCCCAGTTGCTGAATCAATCCATTTCATAGAGGATCTTCCTCTCCTGCACTGTCCCTCCAACCTCCCAAGCATGACGTCCCTCTCCAAGGACCTGTCCCTCCTTGCAACATGTCCAAACTATGTCAGATGAAGCTTCAGAATCCTTGCCTCCAAGGAGCAGCCTGGTTTCACCTTCTCCAGGACAAACTTGTTTGTTCTCTTAGCCGCCCATGATATTTTCAATACTCTTCTCCAGCACCACAGCTCAAAGGCATTGATAAACTAAGATTAGATTTCAGAACTTCCCCTATGGCTGAGGAAGTATCTGCAGGAACATGTTCAAGCCAGATCCAGAAGAGGATAAAGCACAAAGGATGTAACTGCTTATGTTTGATGAGTCTTAGCTAATGTAGAGACTACTAGAAAGATATTTACTTGTTTTACCAACTACATAAAAGTGTACAACTAAGCAGGTAATAATAAATTACAGATAATACTGTGAACTCTGGAAATTCCAGAACATTTAGTTGTGTTCACATGGAGTTTAGACAGGAAACATAAGGCAGACAGATAAGGTGATTTTTAAAAATGGTTTAAATATCATAAAATATATATATGAGGCAGACTCATTAACTTTAATCTTATATGCTCAATTTGTATGCTGACCAAATAATCTGAGAAGCTCACCTATAGAAAGACTTAAAAACAAGGTATCTGGATTAGAAGACTCATTTACATTTCTTGATGTAAGTAAGGATGACTTGAAGTTGTTGTAATATGCCATCGAGTCATCTGCAACCCATAGTGACAACAGCTCTGTCCAACAGTTCTGAAGCCTGCTCTGTCCTGAGCTAGTTTCACGGATTCTGACACACCATCTCCCATTGTCCCAGTTACTGTATCAATCTATCTCATGCAGAGTCTTCCTTTCCTGTACCACGCTTCCATCCTTCCAAACATGATGTGTTTCCCCAAGGCCATGTGCCCAAAGTATGTGAGACGGAGCTACAAAATCCTAGCCTTCAAGAAGAAAGTTGGTTTCACCCTCTCCAAGACAGATCTATTTGTTTTCCTGGAAGTCCATGGTAAGTCAAGACTCTTCTCCAGCACCACAGCTCAAAGGTATCAATTCTTCTCTGTCATCCTTAGTCATTATTCAGCTCTCTGATGCACACAGCAAGTAACTGCAAAGATCATGGCCTGGATCAGGCACAACTTGGTCTCTAAACTGACACATTTTGGTTCTCTGTAAAGATCCCTGTAAGTAGATTTACCTAATACAATTCTTCTTTTGATTTCCTGAATACTGATGCCAAGAGTGTTGATAGTGCAGCCGAGAAAGCTGGAATGGCTAACAACTTCAATCTCTTCTCCATCCATTATGATGCTTCCAATTGACCCAGTGATGAGAATCTTTTGTTTTGGGTTTTGGTTTTGTTTTTTTGTGTCGGTTTTTTTTTTTTTTACTAGAATCTTTGTATATTCAGGTCTATTTCTTGTAATTAATTCTAATGAAAGTTTACAAAGACTTTAGATTTTCACTCGTTCATTCTTGCATTTTTCTCCCTGCCCACCCCTCCCCACCAGATCGCTCTTCTCTTTGAAAAGTAAAATTCTTTCATTGGTGTATAACTCCCTTCTTCCCTGAGTATATTCCATTATGCAGCCTTCATTCTGAACTCTTGTCATAACCATAATACCTAATTATATATTGCTCATAAACAGTTCTCTCCATCTATTTCATTGCAGTATACATAATTTATCCAATCTTTCTCAGTCTCATCCCAACTCTGATGTCAGTCCCGTTCTACAGCAGTGGCACTATGCAGTATTTGTCCTTTTGAGACTGAGATATTCCACTCAGCATAATGTCCCCAGAGTCACCCACTTTGAATAATATTTCATGAATTCCTTGTTTTTCAATACAGCATACTATTCCATTGTATTACTATACCAGAGCTTCTCTATCCATTCATTTGTTGATGAGCACTTAGGTTGTTTCCAGTCTTTGTCTTCTTGATGTTGAGCTTCAATCCATATTGAAGACGACAGTTCTTGACCTTCTGCAGCAAAGCACTTCAGGTCCTCCTCAGTATCATCAAGTTAGGTTGTGTCATCTGCATAACCTAAGTGGCTGACGAGTCTTCCACCAATCCTGAAATGCCACATTTCTCCTCATAAAGCTGAGCCTACCAAATGATCTGTTCTGCAAATAGATTGAAAAGGTATGGAGACAGGATGGATCCCTGATGCACTCCCTTCCTGGTTTTGAACCATGCAGTGTTTCCTTGCTCAGTTCTGAGAACCGCTTCCTGGTCCAATTATAGGACTTGAAGTCCTTACTGATGAATGTAAAACTATAGCTTTTGATAAAAATTAAAAAAAAAAAATTCCACACACCACAAACCCAAACTAAAACTACTGCACTGAATCAGGTACAACACATAGCAACAGTACAGGGATGCTGAACTGCCCTTACTTAGAGTTTCCACTACTATAATACAGAAGTATGGAGTTTTGGTGACATAATGAGTAAGGAGTTGTGCTGACAGCCTGAAGGCAGCTGGTTCAAATCTACTCTGAAGGAGATTTACTGCCTAACTGGAAAGTTAGCTATGAACTGGATCCAAGATGACAGCAATGAGTGGAGAAAAAAGAAAAAAAAGACCATCACATCTTCCGTTACAGAGCAGCTAATTAATTTAAATAATTGATCTTTTGGTTAGCCATTGGATGCTTTGACCACTGGGCCACCATGAACATTTAACACGGATTACATATAACCATAAAAAGTTGAAATCCTCACAACTTGAAAACAAACATCATAAAAATGATAGAGAAACAGAAGTCAACAGAGCTTTAATTCTATTTGGATCATCAGTGCCCACAGAAGCAACAATTAAGTAATCAAAAGATTTCCTATTGGCAATGAGTAAGTTACAAAGCTCTTGTTGGATGTTGTTAAGTGCTATCAAGTCCAGGACTACTTTTCGTGACCCTATGAACAACAGATCTGAACCCTTCTTTCTCCTGTATCATCTTCACGCTTTCTGCTACATTAGAGCCCATTGAAACAGTCACCACATCAATCCACCTGGCCGAGAATCTTCCTCTCCTTTGCTGAGCCTCCACCCTTCCAAACATCATGTTCCTCTCCAAGGAATAGCCCCTCATAGCAACATGCTTGAAGTATGTGAGGTGAAGCCTCATCATCCTTGCCTCCAATAAGCACTTCAGCTGCACCCTCTCTAAGATTTATTTGTTCTTTTGGCCATCCATGTGATTTCCACTGGTAATCAAAGTACTCTTCTCCAACATCACAGCTCAAAGACATCAGTTCTTCCTCTTTGATCACTATTCATTGTCCAGATCTTAGATGCATAGCAAGGGATTGGAAAGATCATGGCCTGAGTCAGTTGTAAGTTAGTCTTCAAATCAACACTATTACTCTTCAATAATTTGGAGAGGTACCTAAATGCAGGCTCCCAATGCAATGTGTCTCTTTATTTCCTGACTGCTGGTACCAAGGGTGTTAATTGTTGATCCAAGTAAGTTACAAATGATTAATAAAAGTAAGTATTTTAATACATTTGTTTTAATTAAAAATAAATCAAAACATGGATTATATTTAAAACATATGCTTTGAAAAAATGTAGTCGTTATTATGTGCCTTCAAGTCATCTAAAATCCACATTGACCCAATGTACAATTCTGCTCTGTCCTGAGCCAGTCTCACTGATTCTGACACACCAACCCCCATTGCCCCAGTTACTGTATCAATCCTTCTAATCAGGGGTCTTCCTCTTCTGCGTGGTACCTCTACACTTCCTAGCATTATGCCCTTCTGCAAAAATCAGTCCCTCCTGAACACATGTCCAACATGTGCGAGATGGAGCTTCAAAAATCTTAGCCTTCAAGGAGAAACTTGGTTTCACCCTCTCCAAGACAGACCTATTTGTTTTCTTGGCGGTCCATGATGTGCTCAAGACTCTTCTCTAGCACTACAAATTGAAGACACCAATTATTCTTCTGTCATCCTTAGTTATTGTACAATTGTTTGATGCATAGCAAGTAACTGTGAAGACCATGGCTTGGATCAAGAACACCTTAGTCTCTACACTGCTACCATTGCATTTCAGTACTCTGGAGAGGTACCTGGCAGATTTTTCCAATGCAAGTCATCTTTTGATTTCCTGACTGCTGGTGTTAAGAGTGTTGATTGTGGAGCTGAGCAAGCTGTAATTGTTAACAACCTCCATCTTTTCTCCATCATCGTTCTGCCAATTGGCCAGTGAGGAGAATCTTTGTCTTCCTGATGTTGAGTTTCAATCCATATTGAAGACTACAGTCCTTGACCTTCTGCAACAAGCACTTCAGGTCATTCTCAATTTCAGCAAGCAGGGCTGTGTCATCTGCATAACGTAGGTTTTTGATGAGTCTTCCTCCAATCCTGAAGCCACATTCCTCCCCATAAAGCCCAGTCTCCTGAATGATCTGCACATAGATTGAAAAGATATGGAGACAGGATGTATCCCTGATGTGCTCCTTTCCTGATTTTGAACCAGCCAGGTTGCTCCTTGGAGGCAAGAATTCTGAAGCTTTGTCTGACATACTTTGGACATGTTGCAAGGATGGACCAGTCCGTAGAGAGGGACGTCACGCTTGGGAGCATGGAGGGACAGGGCAGGAGAGGAAGACCCTCGATGAGATGGATTGATTCAACCACTGGGGTAATGGGAGTAGGTGTGTTGGAGATGGTGAGATTGGCACAGGATAGGGCAGAGTTTAGGGCTGTTGTACACAGTGTCGCTATGAGTCGCAGGCAACTCGACGGCACATAATAACAACAACAATAGTGTTTCCTTGCTCTGTTTTAAGGATTGCTTCCTAGTCCAAGTACAGGTTTCTCATAGGCACAATCAAGTGTTTTTGGATTCCCATTCCTCTTAGAGTTAGCCACAGTTTGTTGTGATCCACACAGTCAAATGCCTTTGCATAATAAATAAAATGCAGATAGATATTCCTGTGGTACTCTTTGTTTTCTGCCAAGATCCATCAGACATTGGCAATAACGTTTCTAGTGACATGACCCAGCTTGTATTTCTGGTAATTCTCTGTCAACATATTGTTCTAGACATTTCTGGATAATCTTCAGCAGGATTTTGCTAGTTTGTTATATTAGTGATGTTGTTGTTGCTTTTATGTGCCATCAATTCACTTGCGACTCATTGAAACTCTATGCACAATAGCCCTGAAACCTGCTCTATCCTGTGCCAAATTTACTGTTTCTGACACACCTAACCTTCATTACCCCAGTCACTGAATCAGTCCATCTCATTGAGGGTCTTCCTCTCTTTCTCTGTCCCTACACTCTTCCAAGCATGACGTCACTCTCCAAGGACCGGTCCTTCCTTGAAACATACCCAAAGGATGTCAGATGAAGCCTCAGAATCCTTGCCTCCATGTAGCAGCCTGGTTTCACCCTCTCTATGAAGAACCTGATTGTTCTCCTAGCAGCCCATGGTATATTCAGCACTCTTCACCAGCACCACAAGTCAAAGTCATCAATTCTCTTTCTATCATATCTAGTCATTGTCCAGGTCATTGTCCAGCATTCTTGTGCATAGCAATCAATTGAAAAGACTATGGCCTGGATCTGGTACACCTTGGTCTCCAGATTGACATCATTGCTCTTCAGTATTCTAGAGAGGTTCCTGACAGCCAGCCAACTTTCTCAGTGCAATTTGTCTTTTGATTTCCTGACTGCTGGTACCAAGAGTGTTGACTGTGGAACCAAGCAAACTAAAATTGTTAAAAATCTCAATCTCTTTACCATCTATCACAATGCTGCCAATCGGCTCAATGGTGAGAATCTTTGTTTTCTTGAAAAACCCTATAATATTAGTGATATTTTTCAATAACTTCCATACTCTTTTGGGTCACATTTTTTTGAATAGGAATAAATATGGATCATTCGAGTCGGTTGGCAATGTACAAACCAAAATGTTAAAAAATAAAGATATCACTTTGATGACTAAATTGTACTCAATCCAAACCACAATCTTTTCAATCACCTTATATGCAAGCAAAAGATGGATGATTAAAACATGAATGAAGTGGCACGTTCAATATTTTGGTGCTAGTGAAGAATATTGAATATACCAGGGATTTCCAGAAGAACAAACAAATTTGTCTTGCAGAAAAGAGCAGCCAAAAGTTTCCTTGGGATCAAAGATGGTCAATCTTTATCTTGTTTGCTCTGAACACAACATTATTAGAAAAATTAATTACTAGAAAAAGACATGACGTCTGGAAGTAGAAAGCAAAAATGTGAGAAACCTTCCATGATATGAAGTGACTCATGGCTACAATATGAGCTCGCCTATATTAAAGGCTGTGCAGATGGCACAGAACTAGAAAATGTTTCTCCAGTTAAGCACAGTTGTTCACAATTTGGCCAACTTTGAAAACCAAAGCACTGGCCATGGGGTGGCAACCCTACATGTGTCAGTCAGAGCTCTGCTTCATAGGCTTCTGATAACTAAGGTTTTAGAATTGTATCACCAGGCCTTTCTTCCCTGTCATCTGTGCTGACCTCAGTAACTTTTTCATTAGTAGTGAGTCCATTAGCAAAGGACCAAACCTAGGGATTATGTTTTGAGAAACAGAATCTATAACACTTTGATCTGTGTTATTCAGTATGTACTTACTTTTTCTGGATTTATGATTCATAAGAATGTTCCATCACTATTATAAGAAGGATTTCCACGATGAGCAAAGCCAAATTTATTTTTAAAAATGGAGGCACTGTAACTTCTGGGGTTTATCTAAACAGAATTTACCATAAAGAAGAAAAGGCATTGCCATTTTAAGTATTAACTGTGATTATTTGTGTAAATTACTGTTAGACTTAGCTCATGCTTTAAAAGCTATCTGCCAATCGTAAAGAGGAAGTATGAAAAGCAGCAACTATCTGTTTATCAACCTTGTGAAATGGAAACAGATAAAGGGTATTTGGAAAGGAAAAGGAAATCAATCGCATGATAAAAACAGTTAACGCAAGGGTGCAGTTGGTCTGTCTAGACCTTAGGTCAGACCAGTTATTAAAAAGCGACAAAATATTTTTAAAAGAAAGTTAAAAAACCTACTAAGTTTGAGTTTTCTACTCTTAATGATTACCACTTAAAATGAAACAATATGATGTCAATTTTATGTCTAAGTATGATAAACTTGAATTCTCAATAAAAACTTGATCTACAATAAACAGTACAATAATGTTTGCCCTGTAATCCATACTTCACAATGTAATATGGAGAAAACAGTCATTTCCCCTGCCCTCAACAGTTTTATTTCAGTTTGATAACTTTTTAAATTGGAAGTATAAGGGCTAGTGAAAAAAATTTACAAAATTAGAATTAAGCATTCCTTCATTGCCATTGAGTCAGAACCAGCTCAAAGCCTACACCACTCCCTCACTGCCATCGAGTCAGAACCAGCTCACAGCCTACACCACAGTGCATTTCCAGAGCTGTAGGTTGCACAGGAGACTGTCCACCTTTTTGCCCCAGAGTAGGTGGTGGATTTAAACCACCAGAGAGGTATAGCCTTTGAGTCAACAGTAAAAGTCCCTTTTGACCATATACACAACACACACTTCAACTTAAAGTTATAACTATAAAAAGGAACTTTTTATTTTGGGAGAATATGAAAAGTCTATTGACCTGATCCTACAGATCCCGGAAGTCTTCATAGTTTAGACAGTATCTTCAGAGTCCAACTCCCTCTTGCTTAATCTTGTCACATTTATTATTGCCACATTGTAATGTCTTTCACATCTGATTGCAAACTTAAGGTTGGATGGTTCACCCTATTCATTAATACATCTCTAGTTCTCAGCATAGTACCTTATATAGTATGCACATTTTAAACACTGGTTAAATGAATGTTGAATCAATTTTGTTTTCCTTATTCCCAAAACTTCAGAAAATTCATATTGCCTAAGTTAAGAAAGACAACCAACATAATAGACTGACAGTGACTATAGCAATGGGCTCAAGTATTTCAGAGATGGCACCGAATAGGCCAGGATACAGGTCTGTTGTTCACAGGGTCTCTAAGAGTTGTATCATTAATAGCATATGCCAGCAAGATCCTGCTGAAGATTATCCAAAAAGGACTGGCACAGCAAATCAACAGATAACTGCCAAATGTGCAGGCTGAGTATAGAAGAGGCTGTGGCACTGGGGACATTATAGCCAATGTGAGAGAGATTTTAGCTGAAGGTAGAGAGTACCACCAGAGGAATGTCTATCTTAATTTTATTGACTATGCAAAGGCTTTTTTTGTTTGACTGTGTGAATCACAACAAGCTGTGGCTAACCTTGAGAGGAATGAGAATCCCCTAACACTTGATTTTGCTTAAGTGAAACCGATATTGGATGAGGAGGCAGTAATCAGAACAGAGCAAGGAAACATTGCATGGTTCACTATCAGGAAAAGTGTACACTAGGGATGCATCCTATCTCCGTAACTTTTCAATAAACATGTGGAGCAGACCACCCGGAGGCTGGACTTTATGAGGAGGAGTGTGGCATCAGGATTGGAAGAAGACTTATCAATAGCCCATGTTAGGCAGATGACACAACCTTGCTTGCTGAAACTGAGGAGGAGCTGAGGCATTTGTTGCAGAAGGTGAAGGACTGCAGCCTTCAATATGGACTGAAGTTCAACATCAGTGATTTTCATCACTGAGCCAATCGGCAACATCATGACAGACAGAGAAGAGAGAGATAACAACTGGCTTGGCTCCAAAGTAAACACTCTTGGTACCAGTAGCAAGGAAATCAGATGGCAAATTTCACTGGGGAAGTCATCTATCAGGAACCTCTTCAGAGTACTGAAGAGCAACGATGTTAGTCTAAAGACTAAGGTGGGCCTGGTCCAGGCCATGGTCTTTACAATTACTATGCATCAGAGAGCTGAACAATGATTAAAGATGATAGAAGAATTATTGATATCTTTTAGTTGTGGTGTTGGAGATGAGTATTGAACATACCATGGACCACTAAGAGAACAGGTCTGTACTGGATAGGGTGAAACCTGGCTGCTCCTTGGAGATAAAGATTTTGAAGCTCCATCTCACATACTTTGGGCATGTTACCAGGAGGGACCAGTCCCTGGGGACGGACATCATGCTTGGAAAGCTCAAGGAACAATGCAAGAGAGGAAGACCCTGGATGACATGTATTGACACAGTAACTAGGGTAATGGGGGAAAGGATGTCAGAGACAATGCAGGGTTCAGAGCTGTTGTACATAGAGTGGCTGTCACTATGAGTTGCAAGAGATTCCAGGGCACATAACAACAACAAAAATAAGTTACTCTTACTCTTAAGCAAATTCTCCTTTTTAAACTTTCACAAACTGATTTTCTAACATTTGTTGATTTAAGTTTTTTTTCTCTTCTCTTTCTTCTGGGAGCTCTAGTGGTCTAGAGGTAAGAATCTGTGCTGCCAACCCTGAGTCGCGTGATTTAAGCACATCAACTGCTCTACAGAAGAAAGATGAACAATAGCCTCCTGTGCAATATACTGCCTCTGCAAATCCACCGGAGGGGGAGCTCTGTGTCGGTTATGAACAGAAGGAAAACAACCACCACCTTTCATCTTATCGTTCCTTCACATGGTACAAGCTGTTCGTGCTTCACTATTAACTAAGAGGTTAGTGGTTTATACTCACCCAACACTGCTGCAAGAGAAAAGCCTGGTCATCTTCTTCTTTTAGATTGTTGTTGTTGTTGTTATGTGCTGTCGAGAAGTTTGCAACTCATAGCGACCCTATGTACAACAGCCCTAAACCCTTCTCTGTCTTGCTCTCCAAAGACCTGTCTCTCTTTGCAACATGTCCAAAGTATGTCAGACGAAGCCCCAGAATCTTTGCCTCCAAGGAGTAGCCTGGTTTAACCCTCTCTAGGAAGAATCTGTTTGTTTTCTTGACAGTCCATGGTATATTCAATACTCTTCTCCAGCACCACAGCTCAAAGGTGTCAATTCTCCTTCTGTCCTCCCTAGTCAAGCTCTCTGATGCACAACAAGTGATTGCAAAGACCATGGCCTGTATCAGGCGCACCTTCGTGTCCAAAGAGACACTGTTGCTCTTGAGTACTTTAGAGAGGTCTCTAGCAGGCTGGGTTTAGAAGGGGTCATGGTACTAGGGATATTGTAGCTGATGTTAGATGGATCTTAGCTGAAAGCAGAGAATACCAGAAGAATGTCTATCTGTGTTTCATTGATTATGCAAAGGCATTTGACTGTGTGGATCATAACAAACTGTGGCTGACTCTGAGAAGAATGGGAATCCCAGAACATTTAATCATGCTAATGTGAAACCTATACTTTGACCAAGAGGCAGTCGTCAGAACAGAGCAGGGCAACACTGAATGGTTCAAAATTGGTAAGGGTGTGCGCCAGGGATGTGTCCTATCTCCATACCTTTTCAACCTGTATGCAGAACAAATCATCCGGGAGGCTGGGCTCTATGAAGAGAAATGTGGGGTCTAGATTGGTGGAAGATCTATCAACAATCTGCGTTATGCAGATGACACAACCCTGCTTGCTGAAACTGAGGAGGACCTGAAGCACCTGCTGCAGAGGGTCAAGGAATGTAGCCTCCAATATGGCTTTAGGCTCAATGTCAAGAAGACAAAGATTCTCACCCCTGGGCCAATTGGAAGCATCACGATGGATGGTGAAGAGATTGACATTATTCACAGCTTCAGTTTGCTTGGATCCACAGTCAACACCCTTGGCACCAGCAGCCAGGAAATCAAAAAATGTATTGCGATGGGAAAGTCTTTTAGATTACATCCCAGAAAAGTCCAAGAAGTAGTTCTATTCTTTAACACACTGGATCCCCATGAGTCAGATTTAACTCACTGGCAATGCATTGACAAGACATTCCCTCACAAACAGTATAAAACTAAGATTTGGAGAAGAGGAATGAGGGGTGTGAGAGTGGAGTTCAGGTCAAGAGTACTTGAATCAACCAGGCATGGTTTATGTGTGAAGCGATAAGCTGGTTTATTTTAACCTGGACAGAGGTGGAATGAACTCTCAAATCAGAGGTCAGCTGTTGTTATGTGCTACTGGGTCAACTATAACTCATGGTGACCCTATGCATAATAGTTATGAAACTTGCTCTATCCTGAGCCAATCTCACTGTCTCTGACACATGTACCATCATTCTCCAGCTCTGTGTCAATCCATTTAATCCAAGGTCTTCCTCTTCTGCACTGTCCCTCCACCCTTCCAAGCATGATATCCTTCTCCAAAGACTTTCTTCCTGGTTATACATGTCAAAACCATGTGTGATGGAGTCTCAAAATCCTTGTCTCCAAGGAGCAGCTTGGTTTCGTCCTCTCTGGGACATATCTGTTTGTTCTCTTAATAGTCTATGTTAAAAACTTTTCTCCAGTACCACAATTCAAAGACATCAATTCTCATTCTGTCAGCCTTAGTTATTGTCCAACTCTCTGATGCATAGCAAGTAATTGTGAAGACTATGTCCTGGACCAGATGCACCTTAGTCTCTAGACTGACATCATTACTCTTCAGCACTGTGGAGAGGTCCTTGACAGCAGAGTTTCCAAAGGCAATTATTTTCTGGCTTAGCACCTAAAACAATAATCACTCAATAAATACGTATCAAAAGAACAAATATGAAGTTGGAGGAACAGCTTTTAATCAAAAGACACTGTGAAACTGAGTATAAGCTGATTGTGACACTGTGTTTGCTTTAAATTTTTTAAAAAATTTATTTCAACCATCATGCACTTTTATACTACCATTCACATGCTGTTTCTTTCATACACATTTTTATACAATGATTTCTGTACATTGTTGTTTATAATTGATTACTATTGCTCTATTACTTTTATCTCCACATCTCCTCAAGTACCTGTTGCACTTTATCTATTCCTTCAACCTCTTATCCCCCTATGAGATCCCTGTTGTTTTAGTGACTTAACTAGGACACTCTTTTTTCAATGTTCTGTATCACATGAAAGCCTCAAAACTGTAGGCCTTCTTATTATAAGCTCTAGTCAGTTACAGGAAAGACAGACAAACTTCCAAAGCAATTTTAGGTGTTCTAGCTTTAGAGTCAAATTGGGAACAGCAACGGAATTCTAACAAGAACATCAACAACTTCAGTTTAGAAGTTTTGCGGTTAAGTCTCAACTTACTCGGTGTATTTCTTAAACTTCTCCAAACCATGGTATTTTCAGCTGCTTTGCATGCATGTGAAAGTTGGACGGTACTTAAAAAGATTAAAAGAGGAATTTACTCCATTGCCTTGTGGTATAGTAAAGAGCACTGAATGGACAGACCATGAATTGCCCAAAGAACAAACAAGTATATCTTACAAAAAAAGCAACTGGATGCTTCTTAGAGGCAAAGAGGGTAACATTTCATCTCACATACTTTGACTACTTTGTCAGGAGGCACAAGTCACTGGAAAAAGACATCATATGGGAAAAGTGAAGGTTCAATAAAAGAAAGGAATACCCAGTGAATACTGTCACAGTGGTAGCAGCAATGGGCTTGACATTGGCAGAGAATGTGAGGATGGAACAAGAAATAATTCCTGTCCATCAGGTTGCTAGGATCTTTGCAGACATGACAGCAACAACAATGACCAACAACAATATATATTTCCCTTTATTAAAAATTAAGACAATCTACCAACCAAGTTTATTTATGGAAATGGAATGAGATTATGTATGTGAGGCCAACTGCTCATATAATCATGGCATCCTAGAGAAGGAGTTCATTGTAAGTTAATTCCTTTACTTCAGTCATCCAGTTCATGCAGCAAGAGGGAGCTTTGATTCAAACTACGACTTCAGGATAAGACATTTTGGGTACAGAAAAATGTAAGACATGATGGCTTGAATCAAAAAGCATAGTTGATAGAGACAGTCATTTTTTCAAAGTCTAAGACAGTGTAGTTAGATAAAAATATAAGGAACTTTCAATGTGATGGAATGAATAGGACATCAATTTCACTTAGGTGACATAACATTGTTGCTGTTATGTTATGTCAAGTTGCTTGCGACTCATAGTCACCCTATATACAACAGCCCTAAACCCTTCTCTGTCTTGTGCCAATCTCACTGTCTCTGAAACACCTGTCCCGATTACCCTAGTCACTGAATCAATCCACCTCATAGAGGGTCTTCCCCTCCTGTGCCGTCCCTCCACCCTCCCAAGCATGATGTCCTTCTCCAAGGACTGGTCCCTCCTTGCAACATGTCCGAAGTATGTCAGGCAAAGCCTCAGAATCGTTGCATCCAGGGAGCAGCCCTGTTTAACCCTCTCAAGGATGAACCTGTTTGTTTTCTTAGCAGTTCATGGTACATTCAATACTCTTCTCCAGAAATACAGCTCAAAGGCATCAAATCTCCTTCTATCCTCCCTAGTCACTGTCCAACTCTCTGACATATAACAAGTGATTGCAAAGACCATGGCCTGTATCAGACACATCTTAGTCTCAAGAGTGACATCATTCCTCTTCAGTACTTTGGAGAGGTCTCTTAACAAAAGACTTTCCCATCGCAATACATCTTTTAATTTCCTGGCTGCTGGTGCCAAGAGTGTTGCCTGTGGAGCCAAGGAAACTAAAGCTGTCAACAATCTCAATCTCTTCACCATCCATCCTGATGCTGACAACTGACCCAGTGGTGAGAATCTTTGTCTTCTTGACATTAAGCCTCAATCCATATTGAAGGCTGCAATTCTTGAACCTCTGCAGCAAGCACTTCAAGTCCTCCTCAGTTTCAACAAGCAGGGTTGTATCATCTGCATAACGCAGATTATTGATGGATCTTCCACCAATCCTGATGCCACAACTTCTCCTCATAGAGCCCAGCCTCCCGGAAAATCTGTTCTGCATATAGGTTGAAAAGGTATGGAGACAGGACATATCCCTGGTATACACTCTTCCCAATTTTGAACCATGCAGTGTTTTCTTGCTCTGTTCTGATGACTGTCTCCTGGTCCAAGTATAGGTTTTGCATTAGCACCATTAAGTGTTCTGGGATTCCATTCTACTCAGAGTCAGCCACAGTTTGTTATGATCCACACAATCAACTGCTTTTGCATAATTGATGAAACAGAAAACAATTGCTACTCTTATAGTTAGGAGAAAATGAATAGAAACATATAATAAAACAAATATAAGAGCCCTCACATTCTTCACACGCTTTTACATGCCCATGTAAAAATAACCAAGAACTTCATTACTGGCTATGATCAAGTAATAGCATTACCTCCTTCTCAGTGAAGTGCCTACGGAGTGACCAAGTCAAATGTGGACTTGCTCTTTAGGTGCAGCTACAAGTCAGGAGAATGCAGGGTTAGGCCCTTTCTTTGAATTTTGTGTTTATCAGACAGTGACAATATGGGAAGAGAATTTTGATATCACAAAAACTGTACTGTGAATTCCTTTTTGCATTTAATTGCTTTCAATTTACTCACTAATTTGGACAAACGTATAGCAGCTTCCTCATTAAAACTGTTTTCTTTCTAAATCATTATCTTTCTGGTTTCTGTGTGTGTGCTTCTGTATGTCAATTCTCAGATAAACATAGAGGTCAAAAAGCCATGGATCATTTCTCAGATACAGAAAAAGGATAAGAAGTCTTAGATACAGTGCTGGTCAAAAGTAATCACCACACCTCCATACTGTGCTTCAGGAAACACCCACCTGGTACCAATCAACTCATCAAAAGGTTATTTGAATTAATTCACTGCCTTTGTTCATAGGATGGTATTAAATGGTTTTTAAATATTCTCTACTTTCTACATGATTGAGGCCTCCATGAAGACTCAAATCTTTCATATTTGTCTTTCTTTGTATAATCTTCAGGTAGTTCAGGGCCAAGGAGACCATTTTAGTCATCTACTCACCAAATATTTGCTGAGTACTTACTATGTTTCAGACACTGCTCTAAGTGGTGGAGATATCGAAGTAAATGAACATATACAAGGGCACTGGTGATTTCATGTAGAGTTCATACTTACGTGGTGTGTAGTAAGTGCTACAGCTCACAGTGACCCTAGGAACAATGAATCCCACTCTATCCTATGCCATCTTCATGATCTATCACATGCCTGAGCCCATGATAAGTCACTGTACCAAACCACATTATTGAGGGCCTTGCTTGTGTACAGACTAATAATA
>NW_006399782.1:20219826-20253358 GCF_000299155.1 Elephantulus edwardii | reverse complement strand
TATATATATATGTTAAAGAGTTTTCTAAACGTCAAGCAAGTAAGGGGAAGTATAAATGCTGGTGGGATGGGGGAGTCAGGGATAAGTATGAGATAAGGTAGCCAGGAAACGATCCACTTAGATATTTGGTCCAATGTTTCCAGACCAGAGCTTTCCATCACATTCCAGAAGTATATTTAAAAAAAAAGTAAAATAAATAAACTTCTGCCCAAAGATCATAGCCAGTATTTGTAGTAACTCACAGTATATTTCAAAGTCTGAAAACTTATGTAAAGAATTGGCAATGTTCCCAACTAATGTATGTTTTCTGATTTAAAATGAAACACACCTTCTAAGGGGGAAAAAAAATTGAAACTGAAGTATGTTGCACACATTCCATGTGATTTACTGCATTTGAAAACCCACTGGCAGATCAACTACCATTTGGTTTCTACTTAATGGTACACAACAACAGGGGAAAGTAAAGCCTATACATCTGTATCAATACAAAATTTGTTTTCATATTTATACATTTTAAAAAGAATTGATGTCTTTGAGTTGTGGTGCTGGAGAAGAGTATTGAACATGCTATGGACCGCCAAGAAAACAAATTAGGCATGTCTTGGAGAAGGTGAAACCAAGTTTCTCCTTGGAAGCTAGGATTCGAAGCTCCATCTCATATACTTTGGGCACACGGTCCTTGGATAAAGAAATTATGCTAGGAAAAGTAGAGGGACAGCACAAGAGGGGAAGAGCACAGATGAGATGGATTGACACCATAACTGGGGTAATGAGGGTAGGTGTGCGGGAGTCAGTGAGACGGGCTCAGGACAGGGCAGGCTTCAGAGCAGTTGTATCTAAGGATCACTATGAGCTGCAGGCCACCCAGTGGCACATAACAACAACAACAACACAATTTCCATTTAAAATCTGTTGGAAAGTCATCATTTAATAATTTCACTGTGTTCTTCTTAATCTTTTGGTGTATCTATGATTTTATTAGACTTCATTAAAAAAACATTAGCTTTTGAGGTATAATGGTTACTCATTCAGTTACTTATCAAAATGTTGGTGGTTAGAACTAATCCAGGAACTTCATGGAACAAAGATCTGATGATTTATTCTCACAAAAATAACAGGCTAGAAAACTCTATGGGGTAATTCTATGACTTAGGTTTACTATGAGTCAAAATTGATGGCACCTTAAAACACAGCACAGTGAAAAGCATCATGTGGTGAGAAATCTGAAGACACACTTTATTATTAATAAACTGTGTGACTTTGAAATAGTTCCTTATTTTTCCAGCCTTTAGGTTTATTGGTTTGTGAAATGTGAGAGGTAGAACAGGTAGTTTGTTCTTTTCTCTTATAGAATTCTATGACTTAATAAATAGTTTTATATTTAGTGTCTTCACTTTTAGGCCTATTATTTTAGCTAGCTATCACCATCATCAAATTATTGATAAGCAATAATGTCAGTTTGAGGACTAAGGTGCATATGATTCAGGCCACAGTCTTTCCAATCACTTGCTACACATCTGAAAGCCAGAAAATAAACAAAGATGACAGAAGAAAAATTGAAGCCTTGAAGCCTTGAAGCCTTTGAGCTGTGGTGTTGGAGAAGAGCACCAAACATCCATCCCATGGCCAAGAGAACAAACAGGTATGTCCTGGAGATGGTGCAGCTGATTGATGAGGCTTTGCTTCAAATACTTTGGGCATGTTGCCAGGAGTGGCTAATTTTTAGAGAAGGACATGATGCTAGGAAGAGTGGAGGGTCAGCAAAGGAGAGGAAGACCTCATCCAGGGGGACTCACACAGTGACTCTGCAATGGGCTTTTGTTTATCAGGAAGTGTAAGGATGGTGCAGGATAGAACAGCATTCAGAATTTTGTTCATGGGGTTACTATGAGTCATATTGACAGCATCTAACAACAACAACATCACTATCAAGTCAGCTTCTTACTCCTGACAACCTCAAGAACAATGGGATCAGATATAAATGATCAAAAGAATTCTCACTGGGATTGCAAAATGGTACAACCACTCTGGAAGGCAGTTTGGCACTTCCTCAAGAAGCTAAACATAGAAATTCCATATGACCCAGCTATTCCATTGCTTGGAATATACTCCAAGAAAATGAGAACTAAGGCTTAAATGGAAACTTGTACACCAATTTTCATAGCAGTATTATTGACCATCGCAAGAACATGGAAACAGCCCAGAGGTCCAACCACAATGGAATGGATTGAGAAGCTGTAGTACATTCATACAATGGAATACTATGCAGCATACAGGAGCAATGATTTTGTAAATTATTACCTCACTTGGGAGGGACTGGAGAGCATTATGCTGAGTCAACTAAGTCAGTCCCACAAGGACAAATTCTGTATAAAACCATTATTGTAGAATCAGTATGAGGATCCAAGGGGAGAGGGGAGCGTGGAATTAGATGGGTGTGGACAGGGCTTAGGGTGTTAATCATAGGGCTGCATAATTCAATGGGTGGGTAGGGTGAAGGAAATGTGAAGAAACTTTTGTAAAAAATTAATATATTCAAACTTTGTAAATAAATCATAATAAAATTAAAAAAAGAAACACACATACACAAGACAAGGTACAGAAATGATTGTATAAAACTAAACGTACATGAATGAAACAATGTATATGAATAATTGTATAAAAGTGAATGGTGGTATAAATAAAAATAAATTTTAAAAAATAAAATCATAAAAAATAAAGAATTCCCACTGGTTGTTTCTATTTTCCACAGATAGCCAGGATTTTCTTATAAATCTATTTTAATCTGGGACCACCACTAAAGTCTGTTCAGCAACAAAGAAGCATGCAAATTCACTTTGACTAATGGTTGCTGTATTTCTTTTTTTTTTTTAAAATGGTTGCTGTATTTCAAGTAAACTGGTCAGATTTGCTGACTAAAAGAATATTACCCATTTCTACAAACTAGATCTGGCAAATTCCTCACCTCTAGGTCCAGAGTGATACATTTCATATTTGAGAACACTTAAAAAAGAAAAATAATGAAGGCTCCCACACAGCATCTCAAGTTAATCATCAACTGTCATCTGAAGTTATCTTACCTACAAAGATAAGAAACATGTTTACATCCACGCTTCAGAAGAGTGTGATAATTTTGTGAATGGTGGGCTAAAAATAATTTTAAATTTGAGTATTTAAGCAACAGAGCATGTGCTGTGAATTTCATAAAAGATTCTACAACAAATTTTAAGAATTTGAGAACTTTAGATATTTATTTTTATAAAAATCTTCTTCTTAGAAACCAGTGGGATAAACAGCATGGTTTTGTTTTTTCTTTGAAATTACATTCACTCAAAGACCCTAATAAGCATTTATTAAGTCCTTGTTATTATAAGACAAATAAATATAAGGGTATTGTTAATTCAGGCAATTTATAAACTATCCAAAGCAAGAGTTTTACACATGAATCACACAAACAGTATTTGATCACACACTCACAGTCTTTGAGTCAATTCCAACAAATAGGGATCAACTATTCGATTTTTTTATTGCAAAAATCATAACAGAAGGACACTATTCATCTTTGTCCTAAGGAAATACTTGTGGATTTAAACTATTGGGGATACATGGTCAATGGCTTAACATTGCAATTCACTGTGAATAAACTATCAGAGCTGAAAAAAAGTGAATAGTAGAAAAAGGTAAGGGGAACTCTGTCAGTTTAGCTCTTAAGAGAGTTGCTACTAACCCAAAGACCAAACCGCTGCTGGTTTGAAGGCAATCATTCCTAAGAGAAAGATGGGCAATCTCCTTCAGAGTGATATACCGCCTCTGAAAACTTGCTGAAGGGTCAGCTAAAAGTCAGATCTGAATTGATGACAATGAATTTAAGGTGTGGGGTATTTTTTTAGAGTTTATTACAGGTGTTGTTTTTATGGGCCATCCAATCAACTGCAACTCATAGTGACCCTATCTATGCACAATCACATTGAACCCTGCCCTATCCTCAGCCAATCTCTAACACACCTACCCACACTGCCCCAGCTACTGTGTCAATCCATCTCATCCAGTGTGTGCCTCTCCCACTCTATCCTTTCACTCTTCCAAGCTTGCTGTCCTTTTCCAAGGATTCGTCCCTCCTAGCAACATGCCTAAAGTATGTGAGACGAAGCTTCAAAATTCTTGCCTCCAAAGGAGCAATCTGGTTTCACTCTTTCCAGGTCAGACCTGTTTGTTCTCTTAGTGGTCCATGGTATGTTCAATGCTCTTCTCTGGCACCACAACTCAAAGGCATTGATTCTCCGAAGCGGAAAAAAAAAGGCATTCATTCTTCTTCAATCTTCTTTAGTCATTGCCTAGCTCTCTGATGCATAGTAATTGCAAAGACTGGATCAATCATACCTTAGTCTCTATCATTGATCTTTAGGTCTTTAGAGGGGTCTCTGAAAGTAGAGTTTCCCTATGCAATTAATTGATTGTATGACCTCTGGTGCCAAGAGTTTTGATTGTGGACCTGAACAAGCTGAAATTGTTAACATCTCAATCTTCTCCATCTATTGTGGTGTTTCCAATTGACCCAGTGGTGAGAATCCTTGTTTTCTTAATGTGGAGCTTCAATCTATATTGAAGACTGCAGTCCTTGACTACAAATTCTACAGCAAACACTTCAGGTCATCTTCAGTTTTGAAGAGCAAGGTGTGTTATTTGCATAATCAGGTGGTTGTTTTAAGAATAATACTATTAAAGAATCACAGAAAGCCACATGCCTCGGGCCTTGCTCCCATAAGGGAATGGGCAAATACAAAATACAGCACAAGACAATCTAGTTAGGGACATCAATAAGCAAGGTCAGAGATAAAGTCCCATAGGACCAACAGACAGATGAATAGCCAGCGAATTCCCTGTCAGCTGAGTCCAATTCTTTGCAGAAGCTCAAGATCCAAGGATGATCCTATATTCCTGTGAAACTTGAGAAGGGAGAGAAATGGAGTGAGAATTCTATTACAGGAAGAAGAGGATTCCAAACTGAGGAAGCAACATGAGGGGAAACCACAAAATTACCAAAAAAAAAAACCACCAAAACTGTTAAGTTTTTATAAAAGCTCCATCTCCTTAATATGTCAATATAAGTGATGCCTTTAACACTGTCTTTCTCACCCAGGTTAAATTCCTTGTCACATCACTTCATTCTTTTAAATGATAGTCTCAATTTACTTACAGAGTTTTTTGTATCTCATTTATGGTGCTCTCTTGGTTTAGATCTACCCAAAAGCAGATCTTGAGGCAACAATTTTAGTTTTAAGTGGTGTATTTGGGTGACGGTCCCAGGAAGCACTGTGGTTATTAGGTACTATCAAGTCCCAACCCACTCCAGGAGTTTCGCCGGGGTAGTAAATTGTATGGGAGCAGATTACCCATCTTTTTTTCTTCTTAGCACAGCCAGTGAGTTCAAACTGAGTGCCTTTGGCCAGGGAGCACAATTCTTTACCCCTAAGTCACCAAAGGAGGGAAACAAAGTGAGGCAGAAAAGGGATGTCCATCTTCAAATAGAACCATCAACATGCCGTCCTATGTCAAAGGAAAGAGTTAAATTTCTCTTTTTGTCTTTAGTGTGATTACAGATGAACTGATTCTCACTGCATTTTCAAAACAAAGACTGATGATATCTGATTCCAAACATTTCACACCTAAACAAAATGACTACGATAAAATGAAGCTCATTTACACACATGAGCTATATAAATATCCTTTTAGGGGGTAGGCAGTAGTAAACAGAATGTTGAGTGTAACTTAGTCCTCATCTTCAGGTATAAATTAGCTTTAGCTCGCTGGAAATTGTAAACAGATACAGTTATCAAAGAGCTTACAAATTTACTTTGCAATTAATTGATACAAATCTAAAATATAAATTGTATTATGAATATGAGTGGCATCCACTTCCTAAATAACAAGCCTCCGGAAACTCTATGAACTTTGATAAATGTCGATAGTTGTAGAGGGGCTTCAGGCCTTTTATTCATAGGGTCGCTATGAGTCGTGCATCACTTGAAGGCAATCAACAATAACAACATTGTGAATATGGGCTGCTCTCTACTTTGTTTTGACTAAGAGAATGCAGCAGTGGTCCTCTGCCAGTTCTGAGTCAAGTCTTAAGCATTTTGACAGCTGCTTCTTCCTTTCTTGGGAAGCAGCCACGAAGTGAACAATATCTGACTAGGTTACTGAACTCTGAGTCTAGGGGGTAAGAGAGCAAAGGAGCACCTAGCCTCTCTACATGTCCCACTGCCACTACTGTTGACACTCTATTTATAGACACACACCCAGGCAAGAACAGCTACTTGAGTGAACCTCACTGCTAAGAATTTATTGAAACAAAACAAAACTGCATAGCTGAGTCAGGCATCCTATAGAGCATTGAGAATTTAAAAACAAACAAACAAACAAACAAACAAAAACCAAAACACCAAACTGTTGTTTTAAGCTATTACATTTTGGGGCAGCTTATTACATTACTAGAGAAAAAAAAATCAGTAAAAACTCACTGCCAGTTCAAAAATAGAACAATACATAGATAGAGTATTGCCAAAAGTTCAAACAGGATTTAGAAGAGGTCAGGGCACCAGCAATATCATTGCTCATGTCAGATGGGTCCTGGTTGAAAATAAAGAATACCAAAAGAAAAAAAAAAACCAAAACAAAACTCATTGCCAGGCTTCGTTCCGACCCAGCAACTCAGATCAAAACTGCCCCATCGGGTTTCCACAACTGTAAATATTTATAGAAGTAGACAGCTCATTTTTGCCCATCGAATGATGGCTGAATTTGAACCAAAGACCTTTGGGTTAGCAGTTCATTAGTGACCTAAAAAGTGTCATCAGGGCTCCTAATGAAATAGGTTGTTGTTGTTATGTACCTTCAAGCAAGAACTGACTTACAGCTGACGCTCCAGCAGGATTTCAGAGGCAGTTAGTCCCAAGCGAGGAGACTGCCCATCTTTCTCTCATGGAGCAGCTGGTGGATTCTAATTGCCTCTCTCTGGGTTGGCCAAGGTTACCAGAGCTTCCCAATTTAGTTTACTACCATTAAGCAAGTTATTGCTACATAAAACTAGAGCTTGATCTTCCTGGGGTAGTCCGAGTCATAGTGTAGAGCACTCTTCGTGATTATCACACACAGAAGGTGCAGATCCTGGTGTATTTGTTCACCAGTTTAATACTACTGATTTGTTCAAGTGCTATGTATACAATTTGTTTCTTAGAAGAAATGCAGTCAGAGTATCCTTAGAAGCCAAGATGGGAAACTTCATCTCACATACGTTGGACATGTTATCAAAAGACGTCTGTTCCTGAAGAAGGATACCATCTTTGATAATGCAGAGAGTCAGTAAAAAAGAGGAAGACTTTCAATGAGATGGACTGGCACTGGCACAGGAGCTGCAGCAACTGGCTTTAGGAAGGCAGCAGCTAAGGCTATGGGGCAGCCCCACCAGGGTTTCATTCTGTTGTACACAGAAGAGCCATGAGTGGGACGCAACTTGAATGCCTCTAACAACAATATTAACACTTCTAGTAATATTAACTCTTCAGTCTTTCTCATCCGGCATTTAAGCTAAATTTGCTCAGCCTACATGGAAAAACAGCTTTCAAAAGAAGAATCTCTTTGCTGCTTCCATAATTCTAAAATTAAATGAGTTAGACACTTGGATTCAAGTTTAAGGGCTGCTGTATACTGTCAGTTCACACACTTAGCTAAGCCCTTAATGTTACTTAATAATCGTTCCAAGGTTCCTCTAATCAAGTCTCTCTCTCTCTCTCTCTCTCTTGCCCTCTTTCCTTTCTAACTGTATGTAAACTCTTTGAAAGTCACTATTTCTCTTATAGATTTCTGGACTCCAATTGTATATCTGGAACACAATAGGCATGTAGTCAATATTTATTATATTGAGTTCTCATTCTCATTTCCTCCTTATTCCAAAGTAACTTCGGGAAAGCTGCTTGTAGGAAATAACTATATACTATGGCCCTTATTCTCCTTAGCTTTACATTTCTTATCCTCTATAAAGTACTGTATAGGTCATATTAAACTGTGTCATTTTTCCATTTGCTTAAAATTTAATTTTTTAAAAAAAGAGCACTTGCTTAGAAGCTGAGAAATCCATTTCTAAAATGCAAAATTTTTTATCTTGTAATGCTATGACAAAACAGACTTCAAAATTGGCTTTTAAAATGGAATAAAATAGTTCATCACCAAAAGTTCAGACTTTCTTTAAGTTTTGAAAGGAGTTTCATAGGCAGGAATGCAAACTTGTATATTCTAAGCAGGTATATTTAGCAATTTGGTTTTGAAATATAAAAGAATCTTCCTTTTTGTAATTATATTCATCAGTTTATCAACATTTTTACAATTACATTTTTATTTTTATCAAAGAACCATCAATTTGAGAATAAAATAAATCAATATAGACTTATGTTCACTCTTTTCATTTATACTAATCAGTTCTATAATCTCTTCTTAAACAATAGACCAAACTGTATGGGGGCAGAGTTAGAAAACCTCTGCCTAATCCAGGCCATAGTCTTCACAATTAATTGCTATGCATTAGAAAGATGGACAGAGACTGGGGAGGATGGAGGGAGAATTTATGCCTTTGAGCTGTGGTGCTGGAGAAGAGTTTCAAATATACCATTGATTGCTAGGAGAACAAAGAGGTTCATCCGGGAGAGGTTAAAACCAGGCTGCTCCTTGGAGGCAAAGATTCTTAACCTTCATCTGATATATTTTGGCCATGTTGCAAAGAGGAACCAGTCCTTGGAAAGAGACGTCATGCTTGGAAAGGTAGAGGGACAGCACAAGAGAAGAAGACCCTCGATGAGATGGACTGATTCCACTGGAGGTTGGGGAAGGGTAGATGAATCAGAGACAATAAGATTGGCACAAGATAGAGGAGGTTTCAGGGCTGTTGTACATAGGGTCGCTATGAACAGTACATTACAACAACAAAAACAACCACCACCATGCCTTTCTCACCTAGGTGATGTGGGAATATTTTCACTCTTTAATCTCCACAATCACTTGCTGTGCATCAGAAAGCAGGAAAATGAGTAGGGATGATAGAAAGAGAAGTGATGCTTTTGAGCTGTGGTGCCGGAGAAGAGTGTTGAATATACCATGGTCAGTCAGGAAAACAAACAAGTTCTTCTTAGGTAGGGTGAAACCAGGCTGCTCCTTGGAAGCAAGGATTCTGAGGCTTTGTCTGACATACTTTGGGCATAGAACAAAGAGGGACCAGTCCTTGGAGAGGGATATCATGCTTGGAAGGGTAGATGGATAGAGAAGACCCTCAATGAGATGGGTTGAATTAGTCACTGGGGTGGTGGTGGCAGGTGTGTCAGATACAATTAGGTTGGCACAGGATAAAGCAGGTTCAGAGCTGTTGTACATAGGGTGACTATGAGCTGCAAGTGACTTGACAGCATGTAACACAAGAAGATAAAATAATTTCTAGTACATTAGTCTGTCTAAAATCTGCTTCAGAGCGATTCATATCTTTCTCTCCCCCTACCGGGCTACCTTATATCACTCCCTTGCCTTTTGAAAGGTGGATTTTAAAGGCTGGTCTTCAGGGAGAAAAGGACATTGAAATTCCCCTTCAATTATTTTTTTATTTCCTATCACCTCAAATCCAGAATAAATGTTACATTATAAAGTCTTCATGCTCTTTACCAGTATCTTGCTTATGAAGATAACAAAATCAAATTGAAGAAAAATGTAGGAAAGAGGAAAACTCAGATAGGAAACCACTTGGAAAGCACTGTCTTTTATAAAAGTTGGTAAAATGTAGAATGAAGCATGTTTTCCAGCCAGCTTCCTTGGTCAGTGGGTACCTGGGACATAACTCAGTTCGCCACACTCTGTTCCCAGATCAGCTCACTCTTTGTTCAGTTCTGTCTTCAGTCTGGCATATAATTACTTCTTCAGCTTCTGTGCTATTTGGTTTTAAGCACCTCTTACCCCAAGGCCTCATGGCTCTAAGGGCTTGTTGAATTTAAACAAGCACATTTAAATCTTTGTCTTTAAATGAGTAAAATAAAAGTCCTGGCACCTAACAGAGTCCTCTCGTAACCACCTACACTCTAAATGTGCATGTTATAATCATGTACCAGATCATAATGAGCATCTATCCATCCTCAAAATCAGAGAAAGGAGGGCTCATCCAAGAGGTAAATTTACAATAAATGGTTTTATTCTTGATTAGCTATGTGTGTTTGGGGACACAGAGATTGGGACGTGCATAATTTAACTACCTAATAAGTATTGGATGATCAGGGACACCTTGGAAATACAGGCCAGAAAAAAAAAACAGAGGGAGAAAAACAAAAGGTAAAAAAGAAAGATTGCTAACAGGTAAAAAACAAAAGAGAAGAAATTATAAACTCATCCAACAACTCTGTACACTCACATGCAATTTACACTCATGTAGCTCCCTGAGTGACCCCACTATTACCAGATAAAGCAGATATTGCCAGACAGAACATATACACACACACAGAGCATACACATACACACATGCGTGTGCACACATACACACTTCAATTGCAAAAATATTAAAACCAAATGAGGTTCCTGGAAGACAGCAGATTTGAATTCAATTTCTGCTTCTGCTGAAAATCAAATAATATATATATATCTTTAGTTCACTCACACTCATTGTTATCTACTTGATCCCAACTCAGAAACCCTCCATTGAGTTTCTGAGGCTGTATATTCTAATGAAAGGAGAGTCACATCATTTTCCTATGGAGTAACATGGGTTAGGTAATCATGTTATTTGTTCTGCATCCTAAATTTACCACCATAAACTGGTAGATGAAGAATGTGATCCATGTTCAAATATACTCCCCAAAATTTCACAAAAATGTATTTAAATTATTCATTTTAAGTCGCCCAGTGAAAATGGGAACAAAATCTCAGAACTATTACTGTATCTTAAAGGAAAATAAGATTTATTCACTCTCATAAGTATTGAAAGAAATAGAACTTAACAAATTGGAATACTACTCTTTTGCCTATCAAATCAACAACAAAACTTTAAAAGAAAATTCAATGAAAAAGAGGTATACAGTAGTGGGCAAGTAAATTGAATACTGTATAACAAAGTCTTAGTATGATGCAGTGTTCTGCAGTTTAGGTTTCCTTGCATCAAGATGAGTTAGAAATACAAGATATTTTTTTTCTGGATTATTTATTATCACAGATGACAAAAGCAGAAGGGCAGAGAGAGAGCTCTGACCATGATGTAAGTCTGTAACTGAGGAAAAGTTGGAGAGAAAGAAGCAATGAGGTGGAGGAGCCTCACATGCAAAGAAAGAGGGTTGATGAATCCTTGAAGCCAAGTTGCCTTTTAGAAGAATTGCATGTGAGCAACAATATCTCAGATCTAGCACTCAGTCATTAGTCAAGGCCAGCTTGGGACTCAATCATTTATGCTTTCCACAATAGTCTCTTTAAAGACTATATGGCTACTATCTATGGCTTTATTCAAAGTCTGGTAGCCCCTCAGTTTCAAGATGCACTGATATAATTGTGACTGGAATGCAAAAGTTGGAAATAATGAAGGACTGATATGGCCTTGGACAGAAATAAGGCTGAAGACACAATGGTAACATTTTGTACAATCAATGCTTTATCGTTGCAAAACCCTTTTTAAAAATTTTCTATTAGTTTATCTATAAAATTCTAATATACTGTTTTTAAGAACAAATTATTTCAATTTCCTTTACCTGCCCACCCATTAAATTGTACAATCTGATGATTAACCCCTTCATCCCCCTGCACATCCACATCCCTCTTCTTCCAACCTCTCCAACCCCTCCTGGATCCTTGTACTCATTCTATAATAAGGGTTTTATACAATATTTATCCTTGTGGGACTGAGTTCACTCAGGATAATGTTCTTCCGTTCATCCTAAGTTAGGTAATAATTTACAAAATCATTGCTCCTGTGTGCTGAATAGTATTCCATTTTGTCAATGTACCATAATTTCTCAATCCATTTGTTTGTGGTTGGACACATGGGCTGTTTCCATGTTCTTGTGATGGTGGATAAAGCTGCTCTGAACACTGGTATAAAAATCTCAGATTGTGACTCAGTTCTTGTTTTTTCAGGGTATATTTCAAGTAGTGGAATAGCTGGGTCATATGGAATTTCTATGTTCAGCTTTTTGAGGAAATGCCAAACTGCCTCCCAGAATGGTTGTACCATTTTTCAATCACACCAACAATGTTTTAGAGTTCCTTTTTTGCCACATCCTCTCCAACATTTATTACTTGCTGCCCTGTTAAACTTTGCCACTGTTCCTGGAGTGAGATGATACCTCATTGTGGTTTGATTTGATGTGTTGAAAATTGATTACTGAAGATTAGTCAAGCTGTGTTGTTACATCAAGGAAATCATCCACGAACAAAGCAAAAGGTCATTAGAATAAGACAGAAAAGACCAAAATGGATGGCAAAGGAGACTCTGAAACTTGCACTAGAATATCAAGATGGGAAAACAAAGGGAAGGAATAATATAATAAAAGAGAGAAATAGAATATTTCAAAAGGAAATTTGAAAATACAAAGAAAAAGTGTTATAAATCAAAGGGACAGACAAAGAAAGGGTTTAAGATAGAAAACCAGTAGAGAAGAAGATGCTTAGGATTTCTCAAGCCAAAGAGCTGAAGAACAAACTCGAGCTTCAAGTTGAAATACTGAAGGATTTTGGAGGAAGTGCAACCAGGTACTCATTCAGCTCATATTTTGGGCATGTTGTCAGAAGGGGTTGGTCCTTGGAAAAAGACCTTGGGAAAGGTCAAAGGTCAGAGAAAGAGAGAAAGACTGTCAACAAGAAAGACTGACACTAGAACAATGGACTCAAGCAAATCAAAGATGGTGAGGCTGGCACAGGATATGACAAGGTTCAGCTCTGTTGTCCACAGGGTCACCATGAGTCACAGATGGATCAACTGCACCTGACAACAATAATGGTAATGGGAACTTTACCATCACCATTAGGAATATCTTCAGCATATGTATTGTGTATCCACTACCATATTTATGTTTCAGCATACAATCCAGCAGTCTTCTGAGGATATGTCAGGACTGTGCAAGAAATGAACAGCGTGTTTTGTATGTGTTCCAAAGCCATTGATGTCCATTTCATTCTGACTTACAGCATTCCTACATGACAGAGTAGAGCTGTCTCATGTTGTCTATGCTGTAACTCTTTACAGAGGCAGACTTTTTTCCTGTGACATGACTGGCGAGTTTGAACCAGTAGTCTTTGTATTTGTAGCTAAGCCCTTAACCACACATTCTTTACAGGAAATGTATACATTTCAAGTTTTATATCCTAAGAAATTAAAGACAGCCTCTCTTCAGTGTCGTGTTTAGCAAGATAGTCTGATTATAATCTGATTAATACATATAAAGTAAGAAAGGAGGACATTATCCATTCATTTTTTTTTTTACTTTCTTTGGACTAAGGAAGATATCCTGAATTCTCTTATACTCTATCAAACTTTCTCAGGATAGAACAGTACTTAATCCCAAACACTGCTTTCATAGGTCGCCATCATGCTCACTAATTATGTAAACATGTTTTTCAGGTCTATTTGAACAGTATTTCTGATGCAATGCATAACTATTTTCTTATTAAATTTATGCTCAAATTATTCTTTTAAAATCCATCAAATGATTTGTGATCTTAAGTAAATAATTTAATAATTTCATGATTTAAAATTATGTACATTCCTTTAAAGAAATAATATTGTATATGTTTATGTTATAAAATTGGCCTTGGGTGAATATCATCCAGTAACTGAATTTTATAACAGTTCAAGGATAAATTGTTGCCATTTTATAATTCAGTAAATTTGCTTGAAAAGAGCCCATTGCTTTCCTACTCAACAATGAGTAAATGCATTCAGTGACCTTAGGGGACCTATTCTTAATAAGACAGAATCCTATCCCAGTTTGTTAAATTCATTGAATTTATAATTCATTGTTACTGACTAAAGAACTAATCCAAGCTTGTTACAGAACTGATCCCCTAAAATTCATACAGCAAAGTTTGTGCTCCTTATAAAAAAAACAAATAAAATAACAAAAATACAAAGGATTCTATTAAGCTACAGAAGGAAGGCATACTTCATATTTATCATCAGACAAACTACAAAAGTGTGGCGTCAAAACAGTTCTGCATGTGACCAGTGCTAGAATTTGTACCAATAATGAACAGAATTATAATAGTCATATCCTATTTTTGCATGATAGCATCATTTTGGAAAAGACTTTTTGCAACTTGAAGAAACTAAGGGAACGCTTTCCAAAGTCTCACTTGTATAAGAGAGGAAAGAGTTTCTTGATAGTACCTTGTACCTGGAACTAAAATACTGTCTACCTGACTTGCTCTTCAGTTTGGTAATTTTTTTAATGTTTTCAAATCAGAGATCATGATTCACAATGTTTGGTAAGTTCAGTACAATTCAGAACCATAAATTTCTATCAACCACAGAAGGTTACAACTTAGACAATAAGAAGATGTGAAAAGCAATTTAAAAGTTACATAGGATACGTGTCTGACTGGAAGCTTAAAAGGGAAGACAAAGATGTTGAAGGGCTCAACAATCTCTGAAATAATAACATAAATTTTGTTGTTGAGTACCTTTGAGTTGGAACTAAGGCACAGCTGACCCTCCAGCAAGTTTTCAAAGGCAGTAAACAGCTCAGGAGAAGACTGTTTATCTTTCTCCCACAGAGCAGCTGGTAGGGCCGAACTTTCTGCCTTCTTGACTGCAGAGAAGCTTCCTAAGACTAGGACACCAGATTCGATATTTAATTCATAAAGTATTTAACTTTAAAAGTTATTGTCACTATAAAATATGATAGGTTATAATAAGCAAATCTACATGATGCTTAAACAGGCATGCTTTTCCAGGGACACTCTACTCAACTCTTACCTAACATTGTTTTATTCAGGTTTCCAAAATTGACTTCGTAGGACAAACGCTCATTTATTTTCATATAGTTTCAATTCCTTCAGCTTAAAAATGCCAAGGGAGTTCTGCACTTTTGATTTTTTGATGCCCACTCTTTGCACATTTCATTATAATACTTTGCACTGTCTTCCCAAGCTGCCCTTTGAAATCTTCTGTTCAGCTCTTTAATTTCTTGATTTCTTCCACTTTCTTTGACTTCTTGGCACTCTAGTGCAATATTCAGTCTCATCTGACATCCCTCTTGGTCTTTTCTTCCTCCTCTGCCTTTGTGATGACCTTTTGTATTCTTCATAAATAATATTCTTGATATCCTCCCACAATTTGACTGTGCTTATACGAAACCTATACTTGGACTAGTAGGTTGTCATCAGAACAGAGCACGGAAACACTTCAGGGTTCAAAATTGTGAAGGGTATATGGCAGGGATGTGTCCTATCTCCTTACCTTTTCAATCTATACACAGAACAGATAATCCAGGAGACTGCGCTATATGAACAGGAGTGTGGTATCAGAACTGGAGGAAGACTCGTCAACAACCTATGTTATATAGATGACACAAACCTGCTTGCTAAGGATGACATGAAGCGCTGAAGGTCAAGGACTGCAGCCTTCAATATGGATTGAAGCTCAACATCAAGAAAACAAAGATTCTCACAACTGTGCTGACAGCATTATGATAGATGGTGAAGAGAATGAGATTGTAAACAGCTTTAGTTTGCTTAGCTCCACAATCAATACTCTTAGTACTAGCAACAGGAAATAAAAAGATGAAATACATTGGGAAAGGGAGCTGTAAGAGATCTCTCCAGAGGACCAAAGTGCAGTGGTGTTAGTCTAGAGACTAAGGTGTGTCTGATTGAGGCCATAGTTTTCTCAATTGCTTGCTATGTTTTGGAGAGCTGAACAATGACTAGGGATGATAGAGAATTGATGCCTTTAAGCTGTGGTGCTGGAAAAGAGTATTGGATATACCATGGACTGCCAGGAGAACAAAGATATTCACACTACAGAAACCAGGCTGCTCCTTGGAGGCAAGGATTCTGAGGCTTCATGTGACAAACTGGGCATAGTGCAAGGAGGGACCAGTCCTTGGAAAGGGAAACCATGATTGGAAGTGTAGAAGCACAGATGTATTGAGGAAGACCGTCGATAAGATGGATTGATTCAGTGGCTGGGTAATGAGGGTAAGGGTGTCAGAGACAATAAGGCTGGCACAGGATAGAGAAGGTTTCAGGGTGGTTGTACATGGGGTCGCTATGAGTTGCAAGCGGTCCGACGGCACATAACAACAAAGATGTTAGTTTAAATCAATGTATATTACATTTGCATGTTTAATATTATCACCCTGGGAGGTGTACCTTAGGGGGTAAAAACAGCAAATTAAAAAAAAAATCACTTTCAAAACCATCCTTATTACACTGACAAAACTATTTTACTGCCCGCTTCCTCACTGAAGACTACAACAGGCTTGAGCATCACACAGATTGTCGGATGACACAGGATAGGGCAAAATTTCAATTTCAAAAGTGACTATGATGCACTTGAATTTGAGAGTGTAAATATTTAAACATTGAGTTTTACAAATGTCTTGACCCATATTTGAAGGGCATACTGATGGTCTAGAGGGTAGAAGCTCCGCCAAAATTTCAGAAGCACACAGTCTGAATTCACCAGCTGTTCTGCTCTGGGAAAGAAGGAAGAGCAATCTCCTCCCATGCGATTAACTGCTTCTGAAAACCCACCAGAGGGTCAGCTATGAGTTGGTTCCCAATCAACAGTACACAATGACAAACACCCATAAAGAAATATCACACAATCAAATAATCATAGTTTACTTAGTACATAAGCTGGAGAAGGATATGATATTATAAACTACTAAAGCAATTATTGCTTAAATTCTCAGAATGCACTTAATTAACAAAATGAGACGATCTCCTTTACATCATCAAAACCAACTTTCTTTTAGGGAAACAATGTCATTTTTTTATGATTTTTTTAAAATACTGGAACAATATAGTTTTACTAAGGACAGGAATGAAATCATTTAAGTGGAGATTCCTCAATTTACAAAAGTCAAATTAGTTTTCATAACAAAATCCTTTTGTACCTTAAAAGCTTAAGGAAAAATTATTTAGAGCCTAAAATAAGTAAATAATTCAACATAAGAGGAGTAGAAAGTGCACTTGAAAGGAGTAAAAAGTCTTCAGAAATAACCTGGTTAAGAAATAGTTAACTCCTCTTCATGGTACAAGAAAGATAATTTAAATTAGCTTTATTATAGGAATTTTATGATAAAGTGGTTTGTACCAAAACATTTTTTATGCTGAGAAAAACTATAAAAGCTGAATAAAATATTTTTTTTAAATATCTGAAATCATCAGAACCATGTAAGTTGGTAAAGTACCTAAAATTACACTTGAGATTATAAGGAACTGGCTTAAGGAAAGACATAAAAACAAATATTAGTGTTGGAACTTTAGGACAACTAGTTAAAAGAAGATACAGAACAATATATAGTTAAAATGCAAACTGAGTGCTAAAGTATATTCCAATCACTGAAAACAAAGCAGGAAAGAAAATAAAGAGGACTCAAAAACAGAAGAAAGAAGAAATGAAAAGAGAAAAACGTTATCCACAAATTCAAACACACAAATAATTACAATAAAAGTAAATGGTCTAAATATATCAACTAAAGACACAATGAACTTTAAAAAAATGCTCAATAATATACTGCTTATAGTAATGTATTTAAAATATAATGGTACAAAAAGGTAAAAGACTAGAAAGACAAATGCAAACACTAGACAAAAATAAAGCTGGAATTCCCCTTTTTATATTGACCAAAGTAGATTTCAAAGTAAAGACATTTATGAAAGATCTTGAGAAACAAGAGGCTAATTCATTAAAAAAATATTAAAATCTAAAATTTGTATGTACCTCACAATGAAGCTTTAAATTATAAGAAGGAAAAAGTTAGAATTGGAGACTTCAACAGCATCTGCTAGCACTGAAAATCAGCAAGGATAGACAAACTGAAAACCTGTTGTTATAAAAGATCATTTTTCTAAGTGACCAATATTTGCTTTATCAATTAATGTTCTTTACTAAAATTTTAGAAAAATCTGAACACTCTTAGCAATATTCTAATATAGGCATCCACAGTTGAAATATGTTTAAGTTTAAATTGCACAGAGATAAATCTCACAACAGCAGAAATGCAAAGCTGAGAAAAAAAAAAGATGCCACCTTTTTTGGGGATACAAATTGAAAATGAAGCTTTGCAGCTATGACATTCTCTTGATCTCACTGTGAAACAAATAGCTTATCATATTTCAAGGAAATAGGCTTGCTGGTTTGTTTAAGCATTTTCATAATAACACTTTTGATTATATGGAAAGTGAATTTGTTTTGAGTTGTTGTTATGTGCTGTCAAGTCTCTTGCGTCTCATAGCGACCCTATGTACAAGAGCTCTAAACCCTCCTCTACCCTGTGCCAAACACATTGTTTCCAACACACCTAGTCCCATTACCCCAATTACGGAATCAATCCATTTCATCAACGGTTTTCCTCTTCTGCGTTGTCCGTACACTCTCTCAAACATGATATCCCTCTTCAAGGACTGGTCCCTCATTGCAACATGTCCAAAGTATGTCAGATGAAGCTTCAGAATCCTTGACTCCAAGGAGCATTCTGGCTTCACCCTCTCCAGGCCAAACCTGTTTTTTCTCTTAGCAATCCATGGTATATTCAATACTCTTCTCCAGCACCATAGCTCAAAGGCATTAATTCTCTTTCTATCATCCCTAGACACTGTCCAGCTCTCCAATGCATAGCATACAACTGAGCTGACTATAGCCCAGATCGGGTGCACACCTTAGTCTCCAGCCGGACGTTGTTGCTCTTCAGTACTCTGAAGAGGTCCTTCACAGCTGACTTTCCTAATGCAATTCTTCTCCTGATTTCCGGGCTGCTGGTACCAAGAGTGTTGACTATGGAGCCAAGCAAACTAAAACTGTTAATTGTCTCAATCTCTTCACCATCCATACTGATGCTGCCAATTGGTCCAGCGGTGAGAATCTTTGTTTTCTTGATGTCAACCTTCAATCCATATTGAAGGCTGCAGTCCTTAACCTTCTGCAGGAAGCACTTCAGGTCCTCCTTAGTTTCAGCAAGCAGGGTTGTGTCATCTGCATAACACAAGGGATTGATGAATCTTCCACCAATCCTGATGCCACATTCCTCCTCCTTGTACAACCCAGCATCCCAGATGATCTGTTCTGCATACAGATTGAAAAGATATGGAGACAGAATCCATCCCTAATGGACCCCCTTTCCAATTTTGAACCATGCAGCGTTTCCTCGCTCTGTTCTGATGACTGCCTCTTGGTCCAAGTATAGGTTTCGCATAAGCATAACCAAGTGTTCTGGGATTCCCATTCTTCTCAGAGTCAGCCACATATTGTTGTGAACCACACAGTCAAAAGCCTTTGCATAGTCAATGAAGCACAGATAGACATTCTCTGGCACTGTCTGTTTTCTGCCAAGATCCATCTAACATTAGCTATAATACCACTAGTACCATGGCCTCTTCTAAATCCAGCCTGCACATCTGGCAGTTCTCTATTGATGTGTTGTTCCAGTCGTTGTTTAATAATTTTCACCAGAATCTTGCTTGCCTGTGATATCATTGATATTGTTTGATAATTTCTGCACTCTGTCGGGTCACTTTTCTTTGGAATGGGAACAAATATCAATGTTTTCCAGTCAGTTGGCCAGCTGGATGTCCTCCAGATTTCTTGGCACAACTTAGTGAGGACATCATGGAAGTATCTGTTCATTGAAATATGTCAACTGGTATGCCATCAACTCCTAGAGCCCTGTTTTCTGCCAGTTCTTGCAGAGCAACTGGAACTTCCTCCTTCATCATCACAGGCTCTTGCTTATATGTTATTTCATTAAATTCTTCTGTATCAGCCAATTCCTTCTGGCACAGTGACTCTGTATAATCCTTCCATGTTCTTTTAATGCTTCTTGAATCATTTAACACTCTACCCAAAGCATCCTTAAGTACTGCCTGCCACTTGTAGCTTGAATTTGTTTTACAACTCCTTGAGCTTAAAAAAAAAAGCTGAGCAAGTTTCTGCCCTTTTGATTTTTTGACTCCAGCTCTTTGCACATTTCATTATATTATCTTGCTTTGTTGTCCTAGGCTGCTGTTTGAAATTTTCTGTTCAGCTCTTTAATTTCTTGATTTCTTCCTTTAGCTTTGGCTTCTTGGCGCTCTAATGCAATATTCAGGGTCTCATCTGACATAAATCTTGGTCTTTTCTTCCTCTTCAGCCTTTGTAATGATTTTTTGCGTTCTTCATGGACAATATTCTTAATAGTATTTTAATAATACATTTCTCACTACCTAATTAGCCCATATAAAAATGCAGGTGATGTTTATATAAGGAAGTAATCTAAAAGCAGAATGTACTTATTTCAAGAATATGAAAGAATTTAACAGAATATCACTATTTTCTCATGTTGTTGTTGTTGTTATGTGCCGTCGAGTTCCCTGTGACTCACAGAGACCCCATTTACAACCTCCCTAAAGCTTGCTCTATCCTGTGCCAATCTCACAGTCTCCAACACACCTAACCCCATTACCCTAATCACTAAATCAATACACCTCATAGAGGGTCTTCACTTCCTGAGCTGTCCCTTCACCCTCCCAATCATGACACACTTCTCCAAGTCCTCCTGGTTCCTCCTTGCAACATGTCCAAAGTATGTGAGATAAAGCCTCCGAATCCTTGCCTCCAAGGAGCAGCCTGGATTAACGCTCTCCAGGATAAACCTGTTCATTTTCTCATACATAAATAACTTGGTGGCCGTTGTTGTTACGGGCTTGCGACTCACTGCCACCATATGTACAATAGCTCTGAACCCTGCCCTTATTTGACTCCATCTCATCCTCTCTGACACACCTAATAGTATTACCCGAGTCACTGAATCAATCAATCAGTCTCGTCCAGGTCCTCTCTTGCTCTGTCCCTACACCCTTCCAAGCATGATGCCTTTCTCCAAGGACTAGTCTCTCCTGGCAATATTCCTGAAATATGTTGAGACAGTGCTTCAAAATCCTTGCCTCTAAGGAGCAATTTGGTTTCACCCTCTCCAGGTCAGACTTGTTTGTGTCTTAGCAGTTCTTAGTATGTTCAACACTCTTCTCCAACACAAGTCAAAGACATCGATTCTTCTTTTGTCATCCTTAGTCACTGTCCAGCTCTCTGATGCATAGCAAGTAATTGCAAAGACCATGGATTGGTTCAGGCGCACCTTAGTCTCTAGACTGACACTGTGTTCTTCAGTACTCTCATGAGGAGGTCCCTAACAGCAGATTTTCCCAATCCGATTTGTCTTTAATTTTGTGACTGCTAGTGCCAAGAGTGTTTATTATGGAACCAAGCAAGCTGAAGCTGATAATAATCTCAATGTCTTCTCCACCTTTCATGGCACTGCTAATTGGCAGAGTGATGAGAATCTTTGTTTTCTTGATGTTGAGCTCCAATCCATATTGAAAACTTAACCTTCTGCAGCAAATGTCTCACATCCTCCTCACTTTCAGTAAGCAAATTTGTATCATCTGCATAACACAGATTGTTGATGAGTCTTCCTCCAATCCTGATGCCACATTCCTCCTCATAAAGCCCATCTTCCTGAATTATCTATTCCACATATAGATTGAAATTGTACGGAGACAGAATGCATCCCTGACACACACCTTTCCTAATCCTGAACCAGTGTTTACTTGCTCTGTCTGACTTCTACTGCTTCCTGGTCCAAGAATTAGGTTTCACATGAGGACAATTAAAGTGTTGTGAGATAGCAAGAAAATATTTTTCTACACAGCCATTCTGAAGAGCAATGGTGTCTCTCTGGAGACTCAGATGCATCTGATACAGACCATGGTCTTTGCAATCACTTGTTATGCATCAGAGAGGTGGACAAGAAGAATAGAAGGAGAATTGATGCCTTTGAGCGGTGGTGCTGGAGAAGAGTATTGAGGGTACCATGGACTGCTAGGAAAACAAACAGTTTCATCCTGGAGAGGGTTAAACCGGGCAGCTCCTTAGAAACAAGGATTCTGAGACTTCGTCTGACATACTCTGTACATGTTATAAGGAGGGATCAGTCCTTGGAGAGGGACATCATGCTTGAGAGGATGGAAGGACAGTGCAGGAGAGAAAGGCCCTCTATGAGGTGGATTGATTCAGCGACTGGGGTAATTGGGATGGGTATATCAGAAACCACTTGGCCAACTGACTGGAAGAGATCTATATTTGTTCCCATTCCAAAGAAAGGTGACCCAACTGAGTGTGGAAACTACAGAACAGTGTCATTGATTTCACATGCAAGCAAGATTCTACTGAAGATCATCCAAAAACGATTAGAACAGCACATCAGCAGAGAACTGCCGGAAGTCCAGGCTGGGTTTAGAAGGGGTCGTGGTACTAGGGATATCGTTGCTGATGTTAGATGGATCTTGGCTGAAAGCAGGGAATACCAGAAGAATGCCTATCTGTGTTTCATTGATTATGCAAAGGCATTTGACTGTGTGGATCATAACAAACTGTGGCTGACTCTGAGAAGAATGGGAATCCCAGAACATTTAATTGTGCTAATACGAAACCTATACTTGGACCAAGAGGCAGTAGTCAGAACAGAGCAGGGTAACACGGCATGGTTCAAAATTGGGAAGGGTGTACGCCAGGGATGCATCCTGTCTCCATACCTTTTCAACATGTATGCAGAGCAGATTATCCGAGAGGCTGGGCTCTATGAGGAGAATTGTGGCATCAGGATTGGTGGAAGATCTATTAACAATCTGCGTTACGCAGATGACACAACCCTGCTTGCTGAAACTGAGGAGGACCTCATGCACTTGCTGCGAAGGATCAAGGACTGCAGCCTTCAGTATGGACTGAGGCTCAATGTCCAGAAGACAAAGATTCTCGCCACTGGACCAATTAGCAGCGTCAGGATGGATGACGAAGAGATTGAGAGTGTTCACAGCTTCAGTTTGCTCGGCTCCACAGTCAACACTCTTGGCACCAGCAGTCAGGAAATCAAAAAGCGTATCGCGACGGGAAAGTCTGCTGTTAGGGACCTCTCTAAAGTACTCAGGAGCAACAGTGTCTCTCTGGAGACTAACGTGTGCCTGATACAGGCCATGGTATTTGCAATCGCTTGTTATGCATCAGAGAGTTGGACAATGACTAGGGAGGCCAGAAGGAGAGTAGATGCTTTTGAGCTGTGGTGCTGGAGAAGGGTACTGAATGTACCATGGACTGCCAGGAAAACAAACAGATTCACCTTGGAGAGGATTAGACCAAGCTACTCCTTGGAGGCAAGGATTCTGGGGCTTCGTCTGACATACTTTGGACATGTTGCCAGGAGGGACGGGTCCTTGGAGAGGGACATCATGCTTGGGAGGGTGGAGGGACAGCGCAGGAGGGGAAGACCCTCTATGAGATGGATTGATTCGGTGACTGGGGTAATCGGGATGGGTGTGTCAGAGGCGGTGCGGTTGGCGCAGGATAGAGCAGGGTTTGGAGATGTTGTGCATAGGGTCGCTATGAGTCAGAAATGACTCGACAGCACATAACAACAACAACAACAACAACATATCAGAAACAGTGCGATTGGCACAGGACAGAGAAGAGCTTAGGGATGTTGTACATAGGATCACTATGAATTGCAAGTGACTTGATGGCACATAACAACAACAACAACAACAACATATCAGAAACAGTGCGATTGGCACAGGACAGAGAAGAGCTTAGGGATGTTGTACATAGGATCACTATGAATTGCAAGTGACTTGATGGCACATAACAACAACAACAATGCAGTCATTGTTTTAAAATATTAGCCAGTGATTCTAAAGTAAATATAGTATTTCCTCCTACGTTATATGCTAATTACACACACAGACACACATATACTTGCATGATACAGAATCACAAACAGGTCTTACCTTAGATAGATCTAAGAAAGTGGCTCTTGGGGAACTATCATTTAAGCTGACACTGGAATTCTAAGAAGCACTCATGTACCAGTTTGGAATACTATGATGGCTTTTGAGTTACTATGATGCTGCAAGACATTGTATTAGTATTTCAAGTATCAGTATTTCACCCATAATAAACAGACTTTCCTAACTATTAAAATAGTTGAGGGGGGGGAAGCCTGGCATTTTTGAAACCTGGCCAATGACAACCCTATGAGTCAGAATACTGTCCAAGCCAGTGATTTAAATGAGGCCCCTAGCTTCAATAGCACTCAAAGTATATTATGTTGAAAAACCATGGACTCAAATATACTGTTGACCATAAAGATGACAAAAGACCAAACAACATTTTGTTCATTTGTACATGGAGTCACACGAGTTGGAGCTGACTTGATATCCAGTAGCAACACTAACAACAGATTTAAGAAGGAACAACAATAAGTTTAAGAAATGAAAATAATCAGCATACTTAAATGAGGGTACTGAGAAAAAAGTCCAAGTTTGAATTGCCACAGATTTCTTCTAAATTAAGATTTGTGACACTTGAAAGCATTTGAGTTTGTTCAATAACAATTATTATTAAATGTTAATCGTCCCAGAGTAGAAATACTAGATCAGAAGACTTAACTAGGTCATGGCTACAACACCCTTTAAAGTTAGGCAGACCCTACTGGGAGTCCTCAAAAAAAAAAAAAAGATAAACAAAGGTGCCATCATTTGTGCTCCCTACTAGTAAGAAGCTGTGCTGCCAACCCAAAGGCATGGGGTTCAAATCAGCTAGCTGCTCTGCTGGAGAAAGATGGAAAATTTCCTGCAATTAATTGCATCTGAAAAATATACTGAATGATCAGCTCTAAGCCGGTTCTGTCATGATGGTACATAACAATAATAACAATTAAAAACTAGAACCCATTACTATTGAGTCAGAACCTAGCCATATTTGGCCCTCCAACAGGACTCTGTTATTTGAGGCTGTTAATTACCTGGGAGAAGATTGCCCAATTTTCTCCCAAAGAGCTGCTGGGGATTCAGACTGTCAGAGAAGAAAGGTAACATGCCAAGAGTAGGCTCCCAGAGCTCCCTATAATTTCAAAAGACATTCTCTTTACAGTAGTTTCCAAGAAGGAAAAGGACCATTAATGACAGAGTGGTTAAAGTATTTCAATTTTAAGCTAAATGTTGACAGTTGCAAACTACCAGCTGCTCCACAGAGGAAAGATGTAGCAGTCTGCTTTCTTAAACATGTACGGCCTTGGACAGCTTAGGAGGCAGTTATGCTCTATCTTACAGTCATTTTGAATAGGAATCACTCTGACAACAGTGGATTTGCGCCAAGTGGAAGAAGCCTAGCTGCTCCGTGGGCAAATGATGGGGAATCTCCTCCTGAGTGGCTCACTGTCTCTGAAAACCTGCTGGAGTGTCAGTTATACGTCGGTTCTAACTGGATGGTATACAACAACAACATCACATATAAAGCAGAGGAGTACTGATTGAAGAGGAGCTCTGGGTACCCTAGTGGTAAGAAGCTGTGCTGCAATTCCAAAGACATGAAGTTCGAATACATCAGCTGCTTCTCAGGAGAAGGATGGGCAATCCCCTCCTGTGCATAAACTGCCTCTGAAAACCTTCTAAAGGGTCAGAAATGGGTTAGTTCTGACTTGCAGGTACACAGCAACTGTTACAATGGTTGACCAAAAGTTGGAGATCAATAATAAGACTGATAACCCAATTACAAAATGGGCAAAAGACGTGGAAGGAATTTTCACAGAGGAAGATATTAGAATGGTCAAAAGACACATGAAGACATGCTCCAACTGGCAATAAGAGAGACGCAAATCAAAACCACAATGAGATACTATCTCATTCTAGTAGCAGTGGCAAAGTTTAACAGGGCAGCATGTAATAAATGTTGGAGAGGATGTGGCAAGATAGGAACTCTTATACATTGTTGGTGAGATTGTAAAATGGTACTACCATTCTGGAAGGCAGTTTACTGTTTCCTCAAAAAGCTAAATGTGGAAATTGTGTTTGATCCAGCCCTTCCACTACTTGGAATATATCCTGAGAAAATGAGAACTGAGGCACAAAAAGACTTGTACACCAATGTTCGTTGCAGCATTATTCACCATCGCAAGAACACAGAAAAATCCCAGATGTATAAACACAATCCAATAGATTGAGAAATTATGGTACATTCACACAATGGAATACTATGCAGCATGCAGGAACAATGATTGTGTAAATCATTGCCTAACTTGGGAGGGACTGGAGAATATTATGCTGAGTGAACTAACTCAGTCCCACAAGGACAAATATTATATAAAACTATTATTGTAGAATGAGTATGAACATCCGGGGGGCAGGGAGGGTGGAAGCAGAGAGATGAGGATGTGTGTGCAGGGGAGGGACTAATCATGGGGTTTTACAATTTGATGGTGGGGGGTGAGGGATATTGGAAGATTCTGGTCTAAAAGCCATGTATTCAAATTTGTAAATAAACTAATATAAAAAAACAAAAAATAAATTATGGGTAACATAAAAAAAAGTGAGCGTTTCATCAGCTTAGGAGAAGCAACACAATTAATCTTCCCAAAACTATGAATTAATTTAACAACTCTAGCTCCAGAGACTTCTGGGCAAGTTCTTGGATGCTAATACCCATCAACAGGGAAGCTGCTATCAATCTGGACATTCTAAGTAAAAGCCAGAGGACGTGCATATCCAGGCAATATAAAGAAAATACGCAATCTTAGTTTTGTTTACAGAAGTCCTATAGAACCTCCTGCTGCCCCAACATTGTTTTTATTCATGCTCAACTGTGATTTGAACTCACTTTGTGTGTTGATCTACAATGCTTTGGGCCCATCTTTTTTTATGTTGGTTTTCCTCATTTAATATCATTCAATTTAAAGATATTTACTTAAAAGAAAAATTGCATCTTTTTAAACACTTCTTAACCCAAATGAGACAAGATCTAATAATCTGAACTCTTTTACTGACCCCTGAAAACATCCACAGAGCTGTCTTTCCAGGGAAAGCTTCTCTCCCTGTAAGGGAACACTGGGCAGTTTTCTTCTTCAAACAAGAAATGATTCAAAAGAAGTCGAGGTAAGATAACTGTCTATACACTGCCTCTCTGACTATCCAGTTGTAAATGTATACTCCTCCTAGAGATAAGACCAAGGGACAGAACAATCATAGATCTTGTCACATTGCGGGGGGGCGGGGGAAGTTCACAAATGCTAATCCAATTCATTTCAAAGGAGAATATTGTAATGATCGCATTTTTCAAACAAAATCCTCCTTATTTCTCAAAGTGTCATTTGGTCAACATAGCAAAAGCAGGTGGTGAATGCAAATTCTGACCTTTTCAGCCTAATGGGTAGGCAACCACTCATACCAGCGAATGGACCAAGAAGATGAAAATGGAAAAATCCCAAAATGCCCATCCTTAGTTCACCACTGTACAACTAACCCTATTCTGCAGGGCTGATGACTGAACTTTTAAGAGTGCTGTTGTAGATACCCCGGAAAGGGCCACGTAAGGTTCATCAGCTGGAAAGGCATATCAAAATCACTACGGAAGTCTTTTTTAAATTAACCTGTCTCTCCCTCAGCTGAGAACTATGTATTAGATTTAATTGATATAATCACTTCAGGTTCAAGTGGATGAGTGGCACAAAGGAAATGAAGGCATAACGGTAGCCTTGACATTACCAACTGTGTCCCATAAAAAAAAAATATTCTGACAAGCCAAGTAAGTATCTTGGTAATCTTGAGGCAATCCTGATGAATTGGGCATTGTCCAAAAGCATGCAGTTATTTGACTCACATTTGCCTTCATCAACAACATGCAAGGAGAGGCCCAATATGCCAAGCCACCATCCCACAGCTCAGAGATGACTCACTTAGACAAGAAGGATGGGGTATTTGAGACTCATCTGAGTGAATCCTGCTCATTTTGACATAACACTGCATGGTTCCTAATAGGCACCACAGAGACCGCTTTGAATTTTTGGATCCAAATAACGACTGAATTAGACTAGTGTTTTCCAATTCTCTCTCTTCGTTGGCATAGTCACAAAGGACAAAGGTAACAACCAGGCTTTATAGCTGGTCCAGTGGCATATGGATCCACGTCCCTCTCAAAAGGAAACTTGAATCTCATGCAAAGATGGAAATGTTGGGTTCTGCTTACAGTAAAGAGAAACCAAACCAGATGAGAGGCAACTCTTCAGTTATTTTCTCCTTTATACTATCCTCACCAGAAAGTTAATAGAGACTCAAAATAATGTTTTTCAAACTATACACTGTTCCATGAGTGGTTTTAAAATGAAGGGACAGATTGCAGACTTTAAAAGAAAATAATATGACAAACTAGAATGGGATAAATGATATGGGATGAGACAGAATTGAAAATACTTGGATATATCGTCATTCCATTGGTTTTAGGTGTCCCAGAGTTGGCTCCAGCTGAAAGCAATGCTGGGTGTAACAGAACGACACTCTACCCTATCATATACAATCAACACAATCACTTTAGTGCTTAAGGTATTTATTGCACTCATTGTATAAATCCTTCTCTTTGACCATCCTCCTCACTTTTCCTTACCCTCTCCTTTCCAAGCATGAGGCCCTTCCTCCAGGGATTGGCCCCTCCTGATAACATGTCCAAAGTAAGTGAGATGAAGTCTCATCAATCTTGTTTTACGGAGCTCTATAATTGCATTTCTTTCAAGATAGACTCTCCTCTTCTTTAAGCTTCCTGTGGTACATTTAATATTCCTTGCCAACAGCAAAACTCAAAGGCATGCATTCTTTTTCAGTCTTCCTTACTCAAAGTCCAACTTTAACATGCATATATGGCAACTGAAAATGCCATGGTTAGTGCAGGCAAACTTGAGTGTTTAAAGAGACATCCTCATGCTTCACACCTTTTAAGAGGTCTTTGGCAGCAGATTTGCATATTGCAATGCCCCTTGTTTTCTTGACTGCTGCTTCAAGGGATTGTTGATTGCAGACCCAAGCAAAATTAAATTCTTGACAATTAAACTCTTTTTTTCCATGCATCATGATGTTGTTTGTGCTAACTGACCTAATGGTGAGAATCTTTGTTTTTTTGATGTTGCACTTCAATCCATACTGAAGACTACAATCAAGCGCTTCAGGGTCTCCTCAGTTTCAGCAAGCAGGGTTGTGTCACCTGCATAATGCAAATTGTTGGTGAAACTTCCTTCAATCCTGATGCTACGTTTCTCCTCGTAGAGTCCAGCCTCATTTATTCCTGAAGAATATATTGTAAAGTGGATTTTTTATCGAAATTACATGTGTTCACATGCACATGGTGATAATTTATGTGCATTTCTTTCTTTTTTAAAAAAAATAGTCATTTCTTTCAATGTATTAAGAGTGAAATGTTTGACATTCACTGACATAAAATGCATCTCTATGATTTCCCCAGTTGGTTTGTTCTCCATGAAGGCTATTTCCCTGGAGGCCTGTCATGTTTCCTTTCTAAGTAATCAGTTCATGTATTGCAGGACTTAAAGTCATCTCTCTCTGCTGTCCAATATACTCTAGGACTATTTCCTGGTCATGGAAGCACATATATTTCTAAATTCACTTGAGAAGTAGTATCACCTTAGGTAGAGAAATACAGGTTCAAAGGCAAAAGTTTAAGTATTTGTAAGCACCATACTTTTACACAAAGAATGTGTACTTTATGTTTGTTTACAATTGCTCCCTCTTGCAAGGCATTTTTGTAAGCATAATGCTGTTTTACAGCAATCTGTGAAAAAACTCAGCTTTGTGGCACAAATAAAAATACCTGGAGAGTGAAGAAAGCATGTCTGGAAAACAAATGCAGAAAGTGCACATTATTTGTACAAAAATATATTTTCTTTTTACATAGAACTTGTACTTCAAGTTGTAATGAAAGTAAACTTTACAGGTACTTATCTGGGGTATGTTCACTGCTTCAAATACTTTTTCTATAAATTAAGGTTTCCTTAGGTAGCATCCATCAATCTTATTCCAAATTCATTAGAGAAATGAAAAGAACACAACATACATTGCTATTAATGGAGTTCCACGCATGTTACTCCCCACACAATGTACTAAAAATGTACTCATTTCTATTTGAGTAACTTCACACAAATATCAGAACATAGCATTCTAGGAGTGCTGTTTTCCTTAAAGCTGCAAAGACACTTTGAAAAGCTCCTGTTTATGGCACAACTCTAGGAACTTCCACCATCAGTGCATGCTGATGGAATATTTGCTCTTTGGTGAATGCTCTATTTTACAAGCAGGATCCAATAAGGAGAAATTGTGGTTTCAAGAATATATGTGTGTATGTATATTAATATATATGAATATGTATATTTATCTGTGTATATTCATATGTACATATATGTATATATCAATATATATATATTCATATATACAAAATTCTTAAAACAATTTCTCATTTTTGGACCCTATATGTAAAATGGAGACTTCACCAAAAAGCAAATATCCAATCAACATGAACTGATGAAGGAAGTTCTTAGAGTTCTGCCATAATCATGTGTGTGTGTGTGTGTGTGTGTGTGTGTGTGTATGCACATACATACATGATTAACTGCCTCTGAAAACCCACCATAGTGTCAGGTATGGGTTGGTTCTGACTCCTCTACAGTACACAACCGCAATATATAGAAGTACTCTGGTGGCCTAGTAGCAAGAATCTGTGCTGCAATCCCGATGGCACAAGGTTCAAGGCCACCAACAGCTCCACAAGATAAGGATGGGCATCTCCTTCCCTGCAGTTAAGTGCCTCTGAAAACCTGCCCAGAGGGTCAGCTATGGGCCGGTTATGACTCTATGGTACACAACAACAACAATATACATAAATATGTGGGTTGTAGTATCAAACTAAGTATCACAATATTTCAAACTTTTTAGAATGTTACTGAATGCTTAGTAAAGTACTATGTACTATAAAGATATATTTATTTGCCAAAGTAAACAAAACAATCAAGTTACTCACTTTAAATAATACTTTTAGTAGTCTGATACAGAACATACATCTTTGAGGTATGCAAAGAGAGGATTTAGAAATTGATCCTAGGAGTGCTATCAGTTTGTGTATGTGTGTGTGTGTGTGTGTGTGTGTGTATTGACCTGTTTTTAATTACAAACCTATTTTAAGAATTGACTGCTTTATGATTGTATAATACTCTCTTCTTCATAGCTGTTTATTTGTTCACAAGTATACTTTGGAAGCAGGAATGGCATTCAGTCCCTAAACAACATGCCTCTGGAAACTCTATGGATTTTGGTTAATGCAGATAGTTTTTAAAAGGCTTCAGGCCTTTTGTTCATAGAGTCGCTATGAGTTGAGCTAGACTCAATGGTAAATATATGTGTATATATATATATATATATATATATATACATATACACACACACACACACACACACATATATTTTTTTACACATACACAAAACCTAGCAACTCCTCCCTTTGATTTGTTTGGTGTGACAATGATAAAAAAATTCATCATACTTCATCTGCTGTCCTGTCTACCAAATCTGGTAACATTATGATACATAGAATTCTTAAAGATAAGATCATTTTGTAGTTTTCCCTTTTTATATAATCTTGTCCTTCTTGAGGTCTTTTCTTATTTACAGCAGAATACAATCTTTAGAGATGTTAAGATTTTAGTTATTAAATTACAGGTATTTTAAAGATATCAACAGACATTAAAAGGACATCCAAATTAATCAGGAATTATAACATTGCATTTAAGTTTTTTCACAGATAAATGATCTCATTTCCAAATAGCTTGTACCAAAATTAATGATATATAAGCCAGGTATTTTAGGAGATTATAAACTAAAATTCACACATACTCTCAGTTCCTCAGCTGTTGAAATACAGAGAAGCTAATAGTTTGCTCAAGATTTATCTTAGATACTTTTGGGGGTTTAATGTGGGGAAAACAAAATAATGAATGCAAGTGAAGAGAGAAGTACAAAAGGAGAGTATCATATTGCATATGCTTAAAAGAGATGTTTAAAAAATAGAATGTGAATAAACAAATGAGAGAGGAGACAAGATTTTTTAAATGGAGAAATAGCTCAAATGAGAAATGGGAAGTCACACAGTGGAAAATCTGCAGGGAAATCTAGGTATACAGTGAATAGGCAATAGGAGTTATACAATCAAAAGTCACTAGACATTGGATTGGGTGAGATGAATTGGACATAGATAGACAGGAGGACAAGAAAAACGAGACCAAATTTGCAAGTGACCCTAAAGTCAATGTCAAACATTATTTTTGGTTTTGGCTTGCTGGTTGTTCTGATATTTATAAGTCAAAGGTGAATAAATCACCTAACAAACTAGTAGAAAAATCTAAGATTAGTTTTACTAGTTTTAAAAGTGAAAGAAAAAGAATACAAACCTGTAAATACATATATATACACGCTAGAAAATTTCCACGCATTAAATATACTTTGAAGCACACAAATTAGGAAACTTTAGATTAAAAAATCATGAAAAACACAGAGGTCATTCTAAGTGTAATTAATAAGCTGGATGTAGATGAATTGCTGGCACTAAATAGGAAATAATAAAGAGTAAAAATGAGGCCAAAATAGCTAATTAAACTGTCCACAGAAACGGGCAGTTTAATCAAGTATAGAAAGGTTAGAATGTGACCTAGTCACAGAAAAAGTTTAGAAACAATATTTAGTAAACCAAAGACAAGCAATGCAAACCTGTACATGAGCAAAATATCCCTAGAAACCTTAAATCTCACTTGATTAATTCAGCTGATCACATCTGGACTTCAGGTGAAATGAAATAAAAATTTCAAAAATAAGCAAGCAAGAAAAAAACACTGCTGTGGACTCAATTCCCGCGAAATATGACCCTTTAAGACCAGTAAGAATTGTCCTAAAATGTGTTCAACACTGTAATCTTAACTGAAGCAGATAGCCCCATCTTTTCCTCATGGAACAGCTGATAGGTTTCACAGGCCAATTTTGGGGTAGCAACTGAGCACTTTAATCCCAGTGTTACCAACATATATGAAAATATAGTAGCTACCACAAAATATAATTTTCAAAACCCTTTTATAAAGTTTCATGTATTTCCACAAGCATGCACCTATGATAGACAATATGAGTAAGAATATTTGTAAAAATTTGATAATAGTTAAAAATGTCATCTGTACTTTTTTTTTTAATTTCACTGTCTTCCTGTGACCTGGTGTGGTAAGGAGTTGTGCTGCCAATCCCCAGGGAGGCAGTTCAAATCCACTAGCTGCTCCACGGAGAAAGATGGGCAATTTCCTCCTGTGATTTACAGCTTTTGACAATACCCTGGAAGGTCAGCTTGGAAGGTTAGTTCTGGCTCAAGTGTACTTATCAACAACTTTCTAAATGTAAAGAAATAAAGTAA
>NW_006399782.1:20202584-20218410 GCF_000299155.1 Elephantulus edwardii | reverse complement strand
TCTTCGGTGAAGTGCCTGTTCATATCCTGTGCCCATTTTTCTATTGGATTCTTTACCTTTATCTTGTTGTGGTGCTCAAGTATTTCATAAATTCTGGAAATAAGTCCCTTATCTGATATGTTATTACCGAATACTTTTTCCCCGTCAGTGGCCTCCCTTTTTACCCTGGAGAAGTTTTTGGATGTGCATAGGGATTTGAGTCTTAGAAGATCCCATTCATCTACGTTATCTTCTCCTGGTTGTAGGTTCTTAAAGACCTGAAATAGCTTCCTTTAGACTATATACATATATTAAGAAACCAAGACTCAGGGAAGATTCACAATTGCCCCAAGTTAAAAGATAAAAATAGCAGAAAGATTTTCTAACTTTGTTCCAAATAGGAACAAAGTACCATATGAGCTCCCTATGAATACATATTAAGTATTATACAACACTTAGTGTAAAGAACAGAAGAAAAAGAAAGGAATTCTTTGGAGAATTCTAGAGCATTTTCTGAAAGTACCTCAATGTGTTGTGCTTAGAAAGATGTCCAAATGATGGAAATCATCAGGAAGGCTTTGGACTCAGTCTTGAGGAGTTACAACATTCAACACATGGGTAAAAGAAGCCAAAGGGTGGCACCAGTGGTTAAGAGTCAATTGTTGTTGTTGTGGTTGTGTATCATAGAGTTGAACCGACTCATAGCTGACCCTCCAGCAGGTTTTCAGAGGCAGTTAATCTCACAGGAGGAGGTTGCCCATAACTGAGATATTAATAGTTCAAAACCACACTGGGCATCTTGAAAGAAAGATCTTGCAATCTCTAACATCACGCAATCACCTGGAGCACAACTTAATGGCAGCTATTTGCTTTGTTATTGTTTTACTACTTGCTTGGTAGTTTTGGATAGGAGAGCAAATGCAAAAGCAAGGGAATGCCAAGAAATATAGGCTGGAGAGCATGATGTCAGGAAAGTCTAACGAGCAAGGTCCAGCACATCGTGGTGACATTTCAGTGAAAGAGACTTTGGTGAAGTAATAGAAAGGAATGATCTGATTGGTGAACCAAAGTAAAGAGTATCATTATCTCTTTGGGGAAGTTTTGTTTGTAGATGGCAAAAAGATAAAGAGAGAGAGCACGAATGTGACCCTTGAGAATGTTTAGAGCACTTTGAAATAAGTTAGGTAACGTATAACATTTAAAGAAACATCACTATTACAAGATCCTAGACAAGGAGAGTGGAGCTAAGTGGGGGAATATTGACCATAAGCAAGAACAGCTTCATTCATGTAAAAAAACCTCATGCCATCAAGTTGGTTCTGAATAACAGCAAACCTTCATCAGGTTTCCAAGGCAGTCAATATTAACAGGAGGAGACTGTCCATGTTTCTCCTGTGGAACACATGGTAGATCCAAATCACTGACCTTTTGGTGACCAGTGTAGCATGGTAACACTGTGACACCAGTGCTGTGCTGCACAAGATACTTGTCTATTCTCACGAATGACACTAAAATTCAGCAAAGTCAGATTCTGCCATCCATTACCCTTCTAACATCCTCCATCCTATTCTGTCACTATTTCATATAGATTGTATTTATAGACTCTTGAACATACTGATTTACATTCATCCTCCAATGATTCGCCAACAGTGAAATCTAATCTCCTTAACACAGAATTTATGTGCCTTTATAATCCGTCCAACACTATCCTTCCAGCCATTTCTGAGTAAATTGCATTTCCTTAATCCTCAGGGCCTTCGTGTATACCATTCTCTTTTCCTAGAATGTTATTTTGCTACTTCAACCACCTTCCTACTTTTCTTTATCTATAAAACTCTTACTCATATTTAAAATTTCCATTTTACTAGTTTATCTAGTAAAGTTTGTATTTCATGTAAGATTTGTAGGCCTCTCTTAAGATAGAATTAAAACATGCTTGAGACCCCAGTAACACATATGTTTCTGGACAGCAGACATTTATATTTTTCCATCTCTATTCCTGGCACCCAGTTGTTGTTGTTGTTAGGAGCTGTGGAGTCAACTATGACTCACAGCAATCTGACAGACAACAGATCAAAGTCTTTCTCTGTTCTGTACCAGTCTTGAAATTTCTACCATTATAGTTATGGTGTCACTCCATCTCCTTGAGTGTCTTCTCTTATTTCATTAACCCTCTATATCCCAAACACTATTTATTTTTCTAAAGACTGGCACTGAGTTATGTTAGGCAAAGTTTCACCAACGAACACCCTGGGTGCACTCTCTCCAATTATCTGCTTGTTTTTTTGGCAATCCATGGTATATTTGACATTCTTGGCAAACAACACAATTCAAAGGCATCAATTATTTTTAGATATTTCTTATTCATTCATCTAACTTTAACATGTATGTAAATAAAAACCATGGCTTTGGTCAGGTGCACCTTAGTCTTAAACTGACATCCTTGCTCTTCATCACTTTAAGGTAGACAGTAGATTTGCCCACTGCAATATGTCTCTTGGTTTCCTGGCTACTTCTACCATGATTATTGATTGTGGATCCAAGTAAAATGATAGCTTTGACAACATCAACCCTTTCCTCCACTAATCACTATGTTACAAATTGGTCCACATTGTGAGGAGTTTTGTTTTCCTGATGTAGTTTATCCATATTGAAGGCTGTAGCATTTGATCTTCTTCAGTAAGCATGTCAAATATTCTGGACTTAATATAAGCAGGTTGTCATCTACATAATGTATGTTGCTTATGAATCTTCCTTTCAATCATTATGCCACATTCTTCATATCATCCACCTTCTATAATTAATTTGCTCAGTATACAGATTAAATAAGCATGGAGAATGGATCGAATTTTGACACTTAACTTTCCTGATTTTAAACCATGCAGTAACATTCCCTGTTCTGTTCAAATGACTGCTTCATGGTCTACGTTCAGATTTGCATGAAAACAATCAGCCCTAATAAATGTTTTTAATGGAAGAAAAGGGCACACTTGTTGCTAGAAGCACAGTACAAACTAAAAGTAAAGTCAGCTTAGAGTAGATCATGGGTGATATGCATATACATAATTGATCACTAGGCAAAACCAGTGATTTATGAGTTAAAGAAGAAATAATTTCCCTGAAAGTTTCATACATGTGACAATTGAGATGAGTCTTATTCTTGTGTAAGAAAACACACTCAATTATCTAACAATATAATGACTACTCATTGGCCTCATATTCTGCACATTTTACTAGAGCAATCTGAAAAAAACACACAACAAGCCACAGCAAAAAAAAACCACCACACCACCCTGCACTGATTATCTGAACTTTACAAACAACCAATAAGGATCCAAGTTACAAATGATATATTCCTTGCCTCATACTATACAATGTAGTAATGGAAGTAAGGCATGTGGAAATAATAATATGCTGATTTGTGTCACCACTGAGTGTCTAAGTGTCTATGAGTGAGTGGTAAGTATATTCTAAGGAATAAAAAAAGTTATAACTGGTGACACTGTGTTAAATGAATGGCATTTTACTGCTCGAAAAGCGAAAAGACATTTACTCATAAGGTTCCAGCTAGCACAACTTCTGACTCCAGGCCAAGATAATTCCTTTAAATTCTAAACAAATTAAAGCATCTACCAAATTGGAGTTAGAATGGCCAAAGGTAAAAATGACTTTGTCTCATTTTGTAAAATACAATTAAATATAAAAACAAATAAACACATAAATAAGTTTTCAAGGCTTCCAGCTTAACTGTTTTAAGGTAAGAAACCATTTTATCTATCCACCAGGAAACATGGGTGGCCCCATGGTTACAGTTTACATCTGCTAACCATAAAGTTACCAAGCACACTATGGAAGGAAGAGGTGACCCTCTGGTTCCATAAAGACTTACAGCCTTAGAAACCCCATGGGCAGCTCCACTCTGCCCTATAGGGTCACTATGAATCTAATTCACTCAGACAGTGGCAGATTAGATTTGTGTCTGCTTTTGTTATTCAGGTAGATGAGTGATTAGAAGCTCACTGGGTGATTGTGTGTGTACATGTATGTGTGTGCGGTGGTGGGTTCAGAGAAAGAAAGACAGAGTGACAGAGCAAGAACGGCATTTAGAAAACTTGGCCCCTTGACATGTGTTAAGGAGCCCTGTTGGTGTAGAGCTGTACATGTCAAGCTGCCAACTGAAAGGTTGGTAGTTCTAATCTACCAGGCACTTCAAAGGAGAAATATGGCCAATCACCTCCTGTAAAGATACACAGCTTTGGAAATTAGATGGAGGGTCACTATGAGTTTGAATCAGCTCTATAGCAGTGGGTTTTAACATGTGTTGGACACTCAGTGTCTGTTAAGACAAAACTCAAAGAATGGGAGAAGAAAATTCTACAATCAGAAAAACATTACAGACTCTTGAAAGCATTAAAAACAGATACAGAAGGAATTTTTTTTAAAAGATAATCTTGAAAATCATTAATTCCTAGTCAAATCTGGCATTAGTATAAAAGGAATTCAACTGAACTTTCTTAGAGCTCTCTTTTACAGGACAAAGAAAAAAAAGGCATCTGGTTCCTCAGAGATTTTCCAGAAGTCTGAAAAGTGATTAGACATCTTGAAAAAAATTAAGAAAGCCATACCCCTCTGAAAACCAAGGAAAAAACAATTATCTGAAGAGATGCCTTATAAGGTCATGGTTCACATGATAAAACAAGAAGATTAGGAAGACAAGACTCTGTTAGAGGTCCTGGATCACTCTAATTGTTCTAAGTGATGGATGTTCTTTAAGGGAAAACATGGGATCTATTACTGTTTTTAAAAATCCAGAGTGTCTGTAACAGTGCAACTAATGACAACCTTCCCGTTATTCTTACTTAAGTGGAAACCCTATAATAAGAGCTTCCCCAAATGTCAAATAGTACTTGTCTCATAACAGGGCTTCTTTGTTCATTCACCATGTCTCTTTTGATATGCACAGATAATAAAAGTTCATGTAAAACTAAAGGTAATATAGAAGAAGCCAACACTAAGTCTGTATAAATATGTCTGATTAATAAGAGTTCCATTGTTATGGTTATTTTCTAATGTCATGATTGTTACAAGAACAGAGTATAGAGGTACTCTTTCTCTGTTTTTTTTTTTCATCCTCTGTCATCTAATCAGTTTATGTATTTTGGTTCAATGAGGGGAAATGAAGGATAGATTTAGTCCATTAATTATTTCTATTGCACGAGTTCCTCTCTTAAGCTGTGAAGCTAGTTTCAAATTAAGAAGAAAAAAGAAAGTTTATTCTATAATTAGACCTCATATGCTTTTGAAAACATGCTCTAGTCTTAGTTTCCAGAAAGCCTTCTCTACATGCACAACTACTATATAAATCCAATGTTCATTTCAAAGCCCCAAACCAAACACTACTCTAGAGTCCAACTAATAGAGACTCTCCACTGGCTGTCTGAAGCTGTAAACCTCTATGAAGGAGGCTCCCCATCTTTCTGCTGAGGAATGGCTAATATATGTAAACCACTGGAATTTTGGTTAGAAGTCTGACACATAACCAACCACACCACCAGGACACCTTTTAGATATTTACACACACACACACACACACATACATACACACAGAGAGTATGACAGTGCTAATACTTGGTTAGGAATTAAACAGTAATTTAACAGTACAACTCTAAGCAAGACAGTATGTGCAATTTCCATTCCAAAACTAAAATCTCACCCCCATAAGTTATAGAAAGGCTTCAGGTCTTTTGTCCATAGGGTCACTATGAGTCGTGCTTGACTCGATGGCAATCAAGAAGAAGAAGAAAATCCAGACATGAGCATCTAATTAATTCTTAGAAAGCAAGTAGAAAACAAGCAATACACAACAACATATAGTTTCCTCAAACAAACAGCCTGCTATATTTTGAAGAAATTTCCAAGGCTGGTAGATGAGTTTGCATTGTCATTACTTTGCTTTTCTCTTTAAATTCTTATCTCCTAGATTCTGGCCTCCTCCCTTGAGGGTAGCTGTATAATATAAAATCTTAACAGTCGATCTTAAATTTAACTGACATTTTTATATCCTTCACAACATACTTTTTAGATTGCACCCAAGAAGGAGATTATTAAATAGTAGCAGGAGACCAGTTACCAGACCATTTGCATTGAAGAAAAAGGCAGCAACACAGTTTCTTTTAGAGCAATCAAATAACATTTATACAATCATTATAATCAATTTCATAAATAAATGGCTATTAATGACTGGGGATAAAACCAAAAGAAATTCCATTTCTCCCAAATCATTCAATCCCTCCACAAATTCTCCATTAGTTTAGGCATGTGAAGTTAGCTGTGCATTTAAAAGAGTCTACTCAGTTGAACTGGAGTCTCCCGTGACGCAGTCTCTGTCAGTCAGAAGGCAGGGGTATATTTCTGTTATTATTTTAGCCCATTTTTTCATAGTAATTAGCTGGAATTCCATTTTGCTGGGGCTGCCATCATTCATGGCTCACTTTTTTTTAAATTTAGACTTTTTAGAAAATGAATTTACATATTTTAAGTCTCTCAATCCCTCCAATGTTTTATTTATGAATATAGTCCTTCTTTATGGTAACTTTAATGTGAAACAGGTAGTAATTAATGTCCCAATCTGCTGGGTTAATCCCTTTCCACACTCTCTACAGAGAAGTTTACGGTAAGTAACAGTTTACAGTCAATATTAGGTTTAATTATGCTTAATGAGAGTTAGTGTCTCTGTTTACTAACTGCATGTAGGTGTGTGGATCCTAGATGAGCTTTCCCTTGGCCTCATTCTGATGTGCTAATAGTGCCACTGTGTACTGTATACTCAGTGCTTACATCTATAAAGCTGCTCCAAGAGAACAAGCAAGTAAGGTACCTGCTTCAGCTGAGACACCATTAAATGAACGCAGTCTGAACACAACTGCATCTTTTCTTTGGGAAGGGACCTATTATTTTATAATGGTTTCTAACCCAGAATCACATGAGAGGATAATGATTGACTAAATTCCAGATCCTACACAACTCCATACATTAAAAATAAACTAGGTACAACTGTAGCTTCAAACTAGGTACAATTTATAAGAACACACAATACAAATTTAGAGAGTATTAAACAATTGGGAGTAACTCAAGTGCCCTAATGAATAAGGAGTTGTACTGTCAACCCTAAGGTAGGCAGTTCATATCCATGTCCTGCTCTGAGGCAGAAATATGAGCACCCTCCTCCCATGCACTGGATGATCAGCAATGAGTCAGCTCCAAACCTGGCTCCTTCGCATGTGTTAGGGAGGCCTGTTGGTGTAGTGCTTTATATGTCAGGCTGCCAATTGTAAGGTCAGCAGTTTTAATTTACAAGGCACTGCACAGAAGAAACGCAGCCAATCACCTCCTGTAAAAATGAACAGCTTTGGGAATTAGACAGAGAGTCTTTATGAGTTTGAATCAGCTCTACAGCAGTGGGTTTTGACATGTGTTGGATATCAATATGGATTATATGCTTCTCTGTTTTCTATCACACTACAACAATAACAATAAACATTTAGGTACTTTCTATACTAATGCTTCAAAATTACTATTTCAAGTATTAATATTTAAAACTTCTTTGAGAAGTCACTGGATTTGTCTCTGATGGTTTACTGAAACTAAATAAAAGATGCAGTTTTCCTATGAGGGAAGAACATTCTAAAATGTACACATACCAAAGACTAGATGACAATATATTAATGGAAACTAATGGGGAAAGGAGGAGTTCTGGTGGCCTACTCTATAGCATGTTGTCCTACTCACCAAAATACTATGCCTCTGACCGTTTGATTCCACCATGGACTTCTTGAGAGAAGGACGGCACATTCCTCATGTTAAGTCTCAGAAATCATTTGAGGGTGTCCACATGTTTGAATCAACTCAAAGGCATGGGTCTGAGAAAGGGAGGAGTGGTTGAAGGAGTCATACCCGAAGGCATTCTGGGAAATCTGTACATGATTAAATGTACTAGGTAAAAGAAATATGTGCTTACAATGAATTGTAGAGTTTTTCCTATTTTTTAGGAATTCTACCTTGAAATATTACATCCAGACTTGACTGTTGCATAAGACAAAACAATAAATATGAGGCAAACAGTTGTTGTTTTCTAAACTCACAAGCTAATGGATCTGAAAGGAAAACAATACAATTCAAAGATATTCTTAATCAGAAAAAAAGACTTGTTCATGCTTCAATCCTGTTTTAATATTATTTTAGAAATGAGTAGACACATGGCTGTAGTTAATATTTCTGCTTTGGGGAATAAATTTGGTTTCTGATTTCCTCTTGGGGAATTATCTTTTTCTTCCAGCTTACTTTTGGTGACATGGTGACGCAAAGGTAAGCATAAGCAGAGTAAGTGGATAAAAATAGAAAAGATGGAGGGAGGGGAAGTACTATACTGAATTATAGGAAAAATAAATGATAGTGAAGCCATTAGAAAGAGAAAAATAATTACAAAGGAATTCTACAATATTTTGAATAGTGCTCAAACAACTAATAGTGCTCAAATAAAATCAGTAACTTATCACTTTTCACGTATCACACAAAAATTCAAGAATTTATTAATATATCAAATACAAACTATAACCTCAAAAGATAGATTATTTTGCCTTATACACAAATCTATTTTTTCCTCTGTTTTCCTTTTACAGGGGTAGGCTAAGTTTCAGAGAACTGAAATAGCTTGTTCTGATCAAAGTAACAGTTGAGATAAAGTTGAAATTCAGCTCTAAACAGAAATATAATGCTATTCCCAGTATAGAAATAATAATACATATAAACTGAAGAAATAAATCAGACTCCATATAGAACCATCAATTTGCTGATGTTGTGTCAGAACCAACTAATAGCTGACTTTACAGTTTGTCTAGAGGCTGTGAATCATGCAGAAAGAGAATTCCTATCTTACTTCAACGGATTAGCTTGCAGATTTGGATAACTTCCCTTTGGGTAGGCAGCACAATTTCTTAATCTCTAGGTTAGCAGAGTCCCTTAAACTACCAATAAGGCACTTTAAAATTATGTCAACTTGTTAATAGCAGATATTACTTGAAGCTCTGGAGTTCACTAAGGTAGTAATAAAATCATGAAGGTAAAATGAAAATGTTTATATGAAATAAACTATATAAAGTGTTCTTAAAGTAATACATACGTATAGATGAAGAAAATATGCTTCATATGGGAAAAGGTTAAGAGCAACACTTGACACTACAATAGAAAAATCACTTTCCTTAATGTTGTTATTTCTGTAAGGTATTGGCAAATTGAGTTCAACTCATAGTGACTCTTGGAACAACACACCTGAACCCTTGTCCTATATTGTGCCATCCTCATCACCTGACACACTGGAGCTCATTGCTGCACTCACTGTGTCAATCCATCTTGTTGGTGGTTTTCTTGACTTTCACTGACCCTCCACATTTCCAAGCATGATGTCTCTTTCCAAGGAATAGCTTCTTCCAGCAATATGCCCTAAGTATATGAGACAAAGCTCTATCATCTTTGCCTCAAAGGGGCACTCTGAGAACCCAGAACAGGATTGAGGAATGCAGGAAGTGCTGAGAAAACTTTCTAGATATCATGAAAAATGAGTACATACACATTCAAGATACTCGATGAACTCCAAACAGACTATACCCAAAAGGAAACAAAACAAAACAAAAGAGAATATCATAGTCAAATTCTACAAAATCAAAGATGGGGTAGAAAAATAAAGAATCCTCTATAAAGGAGAACCTTTTAAATGAAGATCTGACCTCTCAGCAAAACCATGCAAAGTAGGAAGACCATGGGATAGCATGAACAGAAGGCTGAAAGTCAACAATTGCTAGCCTATACCCAGAAAAGCTGTTCAACAAACATGAAAAAGAAATAAAGTCATTTGAAGAAAAGTAGGAATTTAAGGAATTCATAAAAACAAGACCATTTCTACAAGAAACACTAAAGGAAGTCCTTCACACAGAGACAACAAAGGAAAATGAATGGAGCAACAGCAGAAAAAGGAATGCATCAAAATAGCAACAATAAAACCTGGCTGGTCAATATTCACCACAGCCTGTCAATATGTTGTCTACAAAAGACATATCTAACTAAGAAACCTGGAGAAAGATAGACTAAAACTTAAGGAGTGGAGAATAATATGCCAAGCAAATGGTATCTTAAAGAAAGCAGGATTACCAAAACTATCTGTAAGAAGTTAGAATTCGGAGTTAAAAAGCAACACTACAGATAACAAAGGAAATTATTTAATGACTAAAAACACAATAAAACAACAAGACCCCCATCCCAAATAAATATCTATGCACCAAATAGACCTGAAAGATAGATAAAACAAAAAAGGTTAATAGATTTGAGGAAAGGTTAACAACAACCTAATAATAGTAGAGAACTTTAATACATCATTCACATTGAAGGACAGAACAATTTGACAGAAATTCAATAAAGACTCACAATAACTAAGCTATACAATTAGCCAACTCAACTTCACAGATGTATTCAGGGTATTTCACCAAACAAAACTCAATTTACTTTCTTCTCAAGTACACATGATATATTCCGCAGAATTGACCATATACTAAGACATAAGCAAGACTAAATAAATTGAAAATCATTCAAATAATACAAATTATCTTCTCAGATCACAATACCATAAACCTAGAATTTGATAAAAATAGGAAAAAGGATAAAAAAAACCCACTAATGTGGGAGCTAAATAATGCCTTCCTGGAGCACTAGTGAGTCATAGCAGAAATAAAAAAGGAAATAAAAAGTATCTTGAAATGTTCAAAATCCTAGTTCTAAGAGAGATGCAAATTAAAAAAAGCTACGAGATATCATCTCACCCCAGTAAGAATAGCAAAATTCAACAAAGCAGAAAACAACAAATGCTGGAAAGGCTGTGAAACTGGAACTCTTATTCATTGTTGGTGGGAGTGTAAAATGGTACAACCACTATAAAAGGCAACGTGTTGCTTTCTCAAAAAAATTGGAAATCATAATACCATTTGACCCAGCAATTCCACTACTGGGAATGTATTCTAAAGAAACAAGAACTGTCACCTAAGCAGATTTATGCACACCTATGTTTATTGCTACTTTGTTCCCAATAGCAGAGTTGGAAACAACCCAAGTGCCCATCAACAAACAAATGGATAGAGAAACTGTGGTATATTCACACAATGGAATAATACACAGCATTGAAAAACAAGAAACTCATGAAATATTATACAAAATGACCCTGGAGGACATTATGCTGAGTGAATTATCGCTGCCACAAAAGGACAAATACTGCATAATGCCACTGTTATAAAATAGAACTGGCATTGTGTTTGGGGAGGAAACTGAGAAAAGAGGGGATAAATAATGTACACTACATTGAAACAGATGAGGGAGAGAACTGTTTAAAAGGGATATACGATTAGGTATTATTTGCACGTCACGAGTTCATAATAAGAGCTGCATAGTAAAGTGGACTCAGGTAGGCAATTGTATAACAATGAAAGATTTTTTTTTTCTCAAAGAGAAAAGGGGGGCAGGATTGGGCAGGGAGGAAAATGTGCAAAATGAATGAATGGAAATCCAAGTTCTCTATAATCTTTCATTAAAATATCAATTAAAAAAGTATCTTGAAATGAATAAAAATTAAAATACAACATATCAAAAGCTCTGAGACATAGTAAAGGCAGCCTCAGAGGGGTAGTTGATAGGAATAAGCAAATATGTAAGAGTAGAAAGGAGTATAATAAACTAATAACATCTCTAGCAAATAGAAAAGGAACAACTATCTACTCCAACTGCCTTTTGAGGAAAGAAAATCATGAAGATAAGAGCTGAAATCACATGGGAAAGAAAAACAGTTGAAACCATCAACATGACCAGGAGCAAAAGCTAGGTGCTAGGGTGGGAGCTGTCTACAATTTCTCTGGAGAAAAACTGATTCAGTTGAGGAGCCTGGGTGTGTCACTCCATAGATCAAATAAGACACTAGATTTTAAAAGATGGGGCGGCAATCAAGTGAGTGACTTACTCCCAGAGTCAGCACATTGAGGTGCTAGACAGGAGCTGCTTACAAGCCGTACTGGAGAAAAATTGTCTCAGTTTGGGAACCTGGCCCCAACATTCTGCAGACCAAAGAGGATAATAGATTCCAGTTGTGGAGGCATCAATAGGCAAGAGATTCACTCTCATTGAGGAGTAGGGAAGGAAGTCGCCTGTAAATCCCTGGGAAATAACAGTTTCATTTGGGGAATCTAGCCTTGCTACTGTGCAGATGAAGGAGGACAACAGCCTTCAGAAAAGGGGCAATCAGGTGAGAAGCTCACTTCCAGAGCTGCTTGCACCTAGAGAGAAACTGTAACTCTTCTTGAGAGAAACAGCTCTAGTTGGGGAAGCTGGCCATGGAGCTACTCCATGGACAAAAAGAACAGACTTTCTGAGAGGGGGTTGCAGTCAGATGAGAGACTTACCAAGAACCAGCACACTGAGGTGCTAGTAATGGAGCTGCCTGCAGGCTCCCTGGAGACAAACTGCTTCAGTGGGGAACCTGGCCACAGGGCCAGTCTGCAGACAAAAAAAAAAAAAAAGAAAGAAAGAAGGGGCTGCAATAAGGAGAGATTAGAAATCCAAGTTTTCTGTAAACTTTCATTAAAATATCAATAAAAATTAGACATAATAAAAAATAGGCAAAAAAGAAAAACAGCAACAAAATAATATAAGGAGAGATTCCCACAGGTCTGTTCTACCAATCAGAGAGGATCTGAAGGACTTTAAAAATGGCACACTTTACCACTCAAGAGATCTGGAAATTACTTCCTTTCAGTGACTCGCCAATTCCCGTAGAAGGAACACTTTAAAAATGCAACTAATCAATAGCAGTATGTTGTTGTTGTTGTTATGTGCCATCGAGTCACTAGTGACTCATAGTGACCCCATGTACAATAGCCCTAAACTCTGCTCTATCCTTTGCCAATCTTACTGTCTCTGACAAGCCTATCCCCATTACCCCAGTGACTGAATCAATCTACCTCATAGAGGGTCTTCCTCTCCTGCACTGTCCCTTCACCTTCCTAAGCATGATGTCCCTCTCCAAGGACTGATCCTGCCTTGCAACATGTCCAAAGTATGTCAGACGGAGCTTCAGAATCATAGCAGCAATTATCATCAACTGACACAGACATAAAAGAAAAGCTTAACATGTACCAAGAAAAATCTCACATGATGTCAAGAAAGCCACAGTCAGCCTCAAACTGTGGGGGGGAGTACCTAAAAAATTAAAAAAAAAAACCAAAAAACCAAAAACCAAGCAACCAAACCCATGCCTTCTCCTAAAAAAATCAGAATATCAGAACATAATAAAAACCTAATGAATACACAAAAGTCAGGGGGGGCAGAAGAAACCTACTGATATAGAGTTATATGAATAGATACTGAAAAAAGTACAAATAATGAGGAAAATAATGGAAACCATAAACAAAGCAAATCCCCTAGAGACAGGGATCTAGAGAAATATAATGGCATGGAGTTATATGAACAGATACCGAAGAAGGTACAAATGATGATAGAAATAATCTCAGTCATAACTAAAGCAAATACTCCAGAGATGGGGATCGAGACTACATTAACAAGGAAAAACATGAATAACTACTGAAGAAATTAAAAAAAATATGGAAGAATTGAAACTACAGATAAAGAGGAGGAAGAATTTTTTAAAAATAATATCAAGATAGAGAGGGTACAGCCAACAAAGAACTGGAAGTAATAGATCATGAAAATAAAACCCCAAATATCAAGACTTAAAATAGCAAGTTTCTAACATGCTGAACAAAAAAGCAAAAGAGAAGAGATGGAACAGAAAGATCATGAGCTGGAGACAAGAACCTTAATGGGAACATAATTTGTTGTTGTTATGTGCCGTCGAGTCGCTTGCAACTCATAGCGACCCTATGTACAACAGCCCTAAACCCTGCTCTATCCTGTGCCAATCGCATTGCCTCTGACACACCCATCCCGATTACCCCAGTCACTGAATCAATCCACCTCATAGAGGGTCTTCCCCTCCTGCGCTGTCCATCTACTCTACCCAGCAGAAACAACAAAGAGTTGATGGAAAGAAAACATTAGAATCATGTGTGATAACTTAAAAGGAACAAAATATATATGGTCAGAATTCCAGAACATGAGGGGGGTTGTGAGATCATGAAGAAAACTGTGGAAGAAGTACTAGAAGAAAACTTCACAAGTCTCATGAAGAATGATGGAATCCATATTCAAAAACCCCAGACTAGATGCCAAAAGAAAAACATCAAGATATATTATAAACAAATTATTCAAAATTAAAGATAAGGATATAAGATTAAAAAACAACACAAGAAAAACAAAGTGATACCTACAAAGGAGAGCCAATTTTATTGTTATGATTACTCAGCAGATTCCACGCAAACCAGATGACATGGGATGAAAGATATAGAAGGATGAAAGAAAACAACTGGCAAAGATGCCCAGCAACTATGAAGAAGAAATTAGGTCATTTGCAGAAAAGTAATTAAGGAATTAAGGAATTTGTGAAAACAAGACCAACTCTACAAAAAATTCTAAGGTAAGTCTTTCACACAGAAACACCGAAAGAAAGTAAATGGACCATAGTAGCCAGAAACAACAGGAAAAGAACACAGTAAAATGGCAGCAATAAACCTTGCCTGTCAGTAATCTCATGTAATGAGAATAGACTAAATGCATCATTAAGAGAAAAAGAGTAGCAAAGAGGATTAAAAAAAATAAAACCCAAAACAACAAAGTTCATCATTATTTTGTCTACAAGAGACACATCTAAGAAAAAAGGAAACAGAGAGATTAAAAATCAAAGGCTGGAAAAATTATACCAAGCAAATGGCTCCCACCAAAAGCAGGAGTGACAATACTAATTTCTGATAAAACCGACTACAGGATGAAACCAACATAAAAGTTAAGGAAGGACACTGTAAAGTGATTAAAATCACAACGGATGAAGAAAGCCAAACCTTGCTCAACATTACGTGCCAAAATACATAAAATAATGGTCAACAGACTTGAAGAAAGAAACAGACAGTACCATAATACTGATAGGAAACTTTAACATACTTTAAAATACCACTTTCAACAAAGGATATGTCAACTCTAAAGAAACTTAAGAATGATGTAAAAGATCTAAATTACACAAACAGATAACTTGACCAGAGTCATTCTATGAAGCAAGCATAACCTTAATATAAAAAACAGGCAAGGACATTATAAAAAAAAACCACAGACCACCATGTCTCATGAATATTGACAAAAAAATCCTTAACAAAATCCTAGCCAATAGAATACAACAGCACATAAAAAAATAATTCATCAGGACCAAGCGGGATTCATAACAGGTATGCAAGGATGGTTCAGCATGAGAAATACAATCAGTATCACTCATCACATTAACAATACAAAGAACAAGAACCATATGATTCTATCAATTGATGCAGAAAATGACTTTTCAGTAAAATCAATATATAAAAATCAGTGGGATTCCTGTAGAGCAACACAGATAACACAGAAAAGGAAACGAAGAAAACAAAACTATTTACAATAGCCAGTCACAAATTGCAATACCTAGGAATAAACCTAACCTAGTAATAAACCTAGAGACACAAAAGATCTATCTATCTATATAAAACTACAAAATACTTTGGAAGGAGCCGTGGCATCCACTTCCATAATAGCTTGCCTCCAGAAACCCTATGAACCTGGAGAGAGTGAAAAGCACCCAAGTGTCAAGGACACACCTTCATAGGGATAGGGTCGCTATGAGTTG
>NW_006399782.1:20197233-20198006 GCF_000299155.1 Elephantulus edwardii | reverse complement strand
AGGGTCGCTATGAGTCGGAAACGACTCGACGGCACATAACAACAACAACAACAATCTATGATATAAATAGGCTGGTTAATAAATCCAGAAATGTACAGCAAAGAAAGGATTATATCAATGAATAGTATCTTCTAAAAATCAAGTCCCTGTGTGCATTAAAACTTCTTCCCCCAATAGTTTGAAAAGAACACATATTAACTGAGAATAAAACATTTGCCACTACCATCGCAGTCAAGGATCTCATAATGAAATTTCACAGACTACTACAGAGCTTCCACAAGAAAAATACTGATAACCCAATTACAAATTAAGAAAAAGATGTTGAAAGACTTCACAGAGGAAGACATTCAGATAGCCAACAGACACATAAGAAATGTGCATAATCACTGGCAGTCAGAGAGATGCTAACAAAAACCACAATGAGATACTATCTCACCCTAGTAGCAATGGCAAAGTTTAACTGCACAACAAGCAAGAAAGTTTTGGAAAGATGTTGAGAGAAAGGAACTCTCTTAATTGTTGGTGGAATTGTAAAATGGTACAACCACACTGGCAGTTTGATATTTCATCAGAAAGATGAACGCAGACATTCCATATGACCTAGCTACTCCTCTACTAGAAATACACCTCAGAAAAAAATAGAACTGAGGAACAAATGGAAATTTGTACACTGATGTTCTTATTATTCACAATAACAAAAATATGGAAACAGCTCAAATGTCTATCACCAAACAAATGGATTGAGAAGGTGTGCCAAATTTACACTATGGAAT
>NW_006399782.1:20180316-20196683 GCF_000299155.1 Elephantulus edwardii | reverse complement strand
ATAAATAAATAAGAAACGGAAGAGACAATAAATATTAAAAATAGGATTCAATGGGGACTTGAAAAGAGTGAGCAACAATAGGAATAGATCAAGAGTAATTAATTATGTAAAATACAGTGTAACTGACTCAATCTCAAAGACAAATATGTATAACACTATTATTGTAGAAGAAGTATGAGGAAACAAGGTGGGGCAGAGGAGGGCATATTCACAGGGTCACACAATTTGATGGGTAGAGGGAGGTGAGGGCAAAGGAAAAGGGAAAGATTTGGTCTGAAAAACAATGTATACAAACTTTGTAAATAAACCAGTATAAATTTAAAAAGAAATACAATGTATATGAGTGATTATATGAAACACAATATAAATATTGTATAAATATAATAATGCACATAATGAAACACACCATACACACAAAAAAATTCACAATGGATCAGAGACCTATGGATAAAACTCAAAACCATAAAGATCATAAAAGATAAAATGGAAACAAACTTAGAAGCATTAGCCTACTGGAATAATGGGTTTGCAAATAACAGCTCAAAAAACCTAACCAGGAAAAATAAAATCAACAAACGAGATCTTCTAAAAATCAAGTCCCTTTGTGCATCAACATATTTTTCCAATAGGGTGAAAATAAAGCCTAAGACTGGGAGAAAACATTTGACAATGGCATTTTAGACAAGGGTTTCATAACTAAAGTTTACAGAATACTTCAGGGCCTCCACAAGAAAAAGACTGGTAACTCAATAAAGTAGGCAAAAGGCATGGAAAGACTCTTCAAAACGTAGAACAGTCAGACTGTCAACAGACCCATAAAGAAATGTTCAAAATCACTGGCAACCAGAGAGATGCAAATCAAAACAACAGAGATACCATTTCACTCCAATAGCAGCAGAAAAATGTCAACTTTTTGAGGAAATACTAAATTGTTTTCCAGAGTGGTCGTACCATTTTACAATATCATAGAGAGTGTATGAGGGTTCCCACCTCTTTGCATCCTTTCCAACATTTATTGCTTGCTGTCCTAATAAACTTTGCCACTGTTACTGGGGTGAGATGTTATCATTTGATCATATCTCCCTTATTGCCAATGATTCTCAGAGTTTTATTCAGTATCTGTTGGCTATCTGAATATCTTCCTCTGTGAAAAGTCTTTACGCATCTTTTGCCCATTTATCAGTATTTTCTTCTAGAGGCCTAGGAGTATTTGCAAACATTTGTTATGAGACCCTTGTCTGAGATGGTATTGGCAACAGAGAAACAGCCCATATGTCCAACAAAAATTGAAGGAGTTGAGAAATTGTGGTACATTCACACAATGGAATACTATGCAGCACTCAGGAGCAATGATTTAAAAAATACTACTTATCTTGGGAGATACTGGAGAGCATTCTGCTGGGTGAACTAACTCAGTCTCAAAGACAAACACTGTATAAGACTATTATTGTAAAAATAGAAGTATAACTAGTAAAACATATATGGGAACCCAAGGAGTGAAGGGGTGGAAGCAGAGGGGTGTGAATGGGTAGGACCAAAACCACAGGGTTGCATAGTTTGGTGGGTGGAAAAATGGGGAAAAGTAAATGGGGATGATCTGGATGAATATACAGTGTAATGATGGGCAAAGTCCAATGGTGATTAATTTTATAAAACATAAAATCTGCTGTCAGGGACATCTTCAGAGTACTGAAGAACAATGATGTCAGTCCAGAGACTAAGGTGCTCCTGATACAGGCCTTGGTCTTTGCAATTATGTACTATGCATCAGAAAGTTTGACAGTGACTTGGGATGAAAGAAGAATTGGTGCCTTTGAGCTGTGGTGCTGAAGAAGAGTACCGAATATATCATGGACTGCTAGAAGAACAAACAGGTTCATCCTGGAGAGGGTGAAACCAGGCTGTTCCTTGGAAACAAGGATTCTGAGGCTCTCTATCTGGCTTATTTTGGGCATGTTGCAAGGAGGGACCAATCTTGGAGTGGGATGTCATGCTTGGGAGGGTGCAGAGACAGCACAAGAGAGGAAGACTCTCGGTGAGATCTTAACTCAGCAACTGGGGTAATGCGGGTAGATGTGTCAGACACAATAAGGTTGGCTTAGGACAGAGCAGGGTTCAGAACTGTTGTACACTGAGTCACCATGAGTTGCAGGCAACTTGATAGAACATAACAACAACAACAACAATGCATGAGAATGATTGTATGAAACACAATATGAAAGAGGAATAGTATGAAACACAATGTATACACATTTTGTAAGCAAATCACTAAAAAAATTAAAAGAAAAACAACAAAAACATAAGTGTGAGTAGAACCTTGATGCTGATTCATTGATTATTATAAAAAATCTTTATGAGTACCATAATAAACTTCATGTACTGCTACAGATATGCATACATATATTTGAATATAAATAATAAGTATAGGCATGCCAGCTATTTACTACATTTGAATTTCCATATTTCTATATGCATTCATATTTTAAGTATCAGTTCTTGAAAGTTAATGGAAACATTCTTAAATTGTTCTCAAAATACAAATTGTAACTGAAATAAAATGTCTTTTAAAAGCTATAATTAATGCCTGTGGTGTCAAACCATGAACTATAGGGTCAAACCTTATAATTCACAGTTTGAGAGGTTATAGCTCAAATAATAACTTTAAAAACCTGATTATTTGAGAGTAATTTGACAAATTCATCTAATATACACTGTATGCATACAAAATCTTTCTGAGAGTAAAAAGAATGTATAACCAAATTGACAACTGACGGAGGAAATTGACTTTTTACAGAACAAGTCTGAAGCATAATGATCATAAAAAATGTGACCAGACACAAAATATTCCACTCACATATCTAATAAAAGGAGGGGGATAATTCATTTCCACAACTTATACTTTCTTTACCATTGTTATTATTGTTGTTGTTGTTAGTGACTGCCTTCAAGTCGAGCATGACTCATAGGAATCCTATGAACAAAAGGCCTGAAGCCCCTCTACAACCATAAACATTTATCAAAGTCATTGCGTTTCCAGAGGCAAGTTGCTTAGGAAGTGGATTAACTGGGTTATTAATGGATAATCATTGAAGGAAATTATTATTTTCTGTAAAACTAAAAACACTACTCTTTTTTTAAAATTTAGTATTTGAAAATACCTTCAGGGACCATAAATATCACCTATAGTGAATCTCTCTCTTATTGTCATCGAACTGATCTCAACTGAGAGCTGAACCTCTATTGGTTTTGCGAAGCTATAAACTGCATGGAAGATGATTGTACATTTTTCTCCATCAAGCGGCTGGGGGACTGAAACTTCCAGAGAAACATCTGGCCTACGTTAGCAGTGAAACACCCTAATGACCATGCCACCAGTAAATCAGGTTTATAAACCTGTTCTATCTACAATTCAACTTGGAAGCAATATTGCTTTACCTATCTTCATTTAAAAGCTGTCCAAAAAAAGCTGTCCTACCCTTTCAGGCACACTTTTCAATGCAGGGGCCCCTCTAGAATAATAATAGAACAGATTATTTAAGGTAATTCCACCAGTGTAGAACAAGTTGTCTAAGCTCAAGCCAGAATTAACAAATCCATTTAGCTAATTTTGTAATTATATGCAAATTAAGTATGTTTGTCATGATTGTATGTTTAATACCTCTCTTTTCCATTAGACCACATTTTCTCAACTGTGTTTCTTTGTTCATCAGTTCTAGCTGGCATGTGAGAAGTTCAAGCTACAGAGTATGTGTTTAATAAATATTTTCTTAAAGGAAAGAAGAGGGGGGGAAGGAGGAAGGAATTCTAAAGCTAGAAAATCTTGTAATTTATCTTTCTAGCATTATTTATGGAGTTGTCTGAGAGCTACACAATGAATGCAAGAAGATTTGTTGCAGGGTTGGAGAAGTACTGAATATCCCATGGGCTGCCAAAAGAACAAACAGGTATGTCTTGGAGTGAAACAGGAGTGCTCTTTGGAGGCAAGGATGATGAAGCTTGTCTCTCATACTCTGGCCACGTTGCAAAGAGAGGCTATTCCTTGAAAAGAGATATTGTGCTTGAAAATGTGGAGGGTCAACTAAAGAGAGGAAGACCCCACCTAAGAAGTGAATTGACATGATGACTGGAGGAAGGGGATCTAGAGTTTCAAAGATGATGAGGATGGCACAGGATAGAACAGGATTCAAGTCTGTTGTTCATGAGTTTTACTTGACTAAATGGCACCTAACAACAGGGAGGCAAGGCAGGGAAAAGGTTTATGCTGTACAACCAACTTACCTATCTACCCAAGATAGGAAAAAACCCAAAAAACAAAAATGGGGAAAAAAAACCCCACCAAAAACAAAGAAAAAAAAACCCAACCCCTTCTAAAAAAAAGAGGAAAAGATAAAAAAAGAAACACAAATGAGAAAATAAGATGTTTCTCTGTATACATATAAAGATAATCAAATTACAGGAAAGTATTTTCTTAGTTTCTGCAATTTAATTGAATCTTGTAACAACTACAATTCTTGTACTACAAACATCCTCAGTGACTGTGTATGAGGACTTTGTTCACCACACAAGTTGAGAAATGCTGCGTGACCAGGAGAGGTGAGGTTCCTTGTATCCTGAACCATTAAATATACAGAAGGAGATAAATATTCTATTATAATAAAGTATAGTAAGTTATAATAGTAAATCTGCAGGTTGTGGGTAAAGCAGGAATCTTCTCTGGACTAGTAACAATGATGTCATGATAAATTCTTTACTTTGATTGCTCTCCATGTTGACACATGAACAAAGTTGGATCTTGATGCACAGGAAACTAAGCAACTCTCAAATCTCACAATTACAAATGATGTATATATATGTAAAGTACTATATCCTAAAAAATACATTTGGAAATTCTTTTTTTTTTTTATAAGCAAAAATCTACTCCATTTAGCCTAGTACTATGTTTCTGCCATTTCTTTGGTCCAGCCGACACATACGAGGTTCTTAAAGGGTCCTCCTGGCCTCAACCATCCTGGCCTTTTATTTACTTGATTCTTTTTTTTTTTTTTAACACTGACAATTTTATTAGTAACACATCCTAAAGCAGTTGGTAAATATAGAGCTACAATGTAACTAAGAATTCCCCTCATCCTGAAAGTCACTAATTAGTTGTGGGTAGGTTTGAGAAATATTACAAAGATATGTAGAGTAATATTACAGTAAGTAATACAGTTCTGAAAAGGAAAAACAAAGTTGCTTCCAACATCAACAGATTAATAAAAAAGCATCTTGTCATTTCTAAAGAACTCAAAAGGAAACCTAGTTATTTAGAAAACTGGTAGGTGGGTAGGAAAATGAATGCAGTATGTATTTTGGTATGAAATACAAATCTCCCGTATTTATTGGACATTGTCCACTGTCTCACTACTTTTGACTTCTTATCAGTGAGTTTCATGAGCATAATTTATTCAGTTAATACGTATAACATCTCCAAAGGTAACATATAGTAAATGAATAATGTTTTTGAAAAAAAAAACAAACCCAATTCTACCAGTACTTAAGTATATATTAGACCATGTTGGAAGCTCCATTAATTGCTTCAAGTCAATAGGGCTCAAGAATTTTATTTTGCAGAATACTTTGGCTTAAAGAAGAAAAAATGTGGTTTCCAAGAGCAATTAAAAGTAATTTAAATTACAGTTAGTATACATTGTTTAAAAAAATAAAAGAGAAAAAAGATAGAAAAATAATTTATGGAGATGTGTAGGCCACTGAAATTTGGAATTTACATATATTGAATATATTAAAAAATTTATTTTGGGTTTTTATGGTCTTGCTTTTTAAAATTCTGTTGCTGTTGTTGTTGTTGTTAGGTGCTGTTAAATTAACTCTGACTCCATGGAGAACAGACTGGAACCTTGTTCTATCCTATGCCTTCTTTATGATCATCATGATCTCAACCATCGACTATCAATCCATCTCATTAAGGGCCTTCCTCTCTTTTACTGATCCTCTAGGTTTCTGCTTGATAATACATAGATATACTAATATTTGTTGATGTTCTGTTAATATTTGGATTGTTTTAAGAACATCAGCTGATGTTTGTGTGTTTTAATTCAAGCATCAACTTTAAAACATCCTAACACTGTTTCTTGGAAGTAATTACTCAAACTAGGTAAAGTTGACTCAGATCTCATTTCTCAGTTTAAGTAATGTAACATCAAGCAAACCAGGTTAGACATTTATTTGAGGCTTCATTCTCTCATTAATTGTTCACAGACAATAAGTGAAAAGATAACATTATTTTATATTATTTACCCAAAGTAACAAGAATCTAAACAGAAATAAATGTACAAAACTATTTATTGTAGATAATTACTAGTATTTTAACCACATATTATAACTAGTGAATGAAAGTTAATTGGTTTGTATCCAAAAGTAAATTGCTAAAAGGATGGAAAAATATAATAAACATGGAAAAGAATATTGTGTAAGATATAATTTAAGAACAGTCAAAGAAGTAGGATGCATTTTATTTACTATTATATAAGCAAAGAAGACTCGATGTTTTGTAATACAATAAACACAACCATAGGACTATAATAGAAGCTTTGTACTACAATGAAACTTAACTCCTCTGGGAAGTTATCAGCTAAGAAGGAACAGGGAGAGTTACAACAAAGTTCCATAGTAGACAGAGATATTATTCATGACAGGGATGTAGGCAGTCAGGGCAGCAATGTTGGTGGCCTCTCCCCATCAAGTAGGTTTGCCAGAACAGACTGGATGCCTGGAACCAGGCAAAGCACAAAAACAGTAAAACCTTGAGCCAGCTAAAGGCAGGTTCAACATAACCTATCTCCAATTTTAAATATTACCAGTAATCTGCACTGAAGTATTTTTCCCCATGGGATTGACATAAATGGTGTTTACAGGAAATTTTGTTGACCAACTGATATTTCTGTTTATCTTACTATATGCAGAGCAACATGCCTGAATCACTAATCTAGAAACTCCCAGGATAATTGCAAAACAAATGTACTTTTTATAATAGTTGCCAAAAATTTCTGTTCATAGGTATGGCCATCATGTCATTGCAGGAACAGATGGTCAAAGTCAGTCCGTTTAACTGACAGTATGCATGTCTTTTTATTTCTAAACAGCCAAACAAAACAAAAGCACAGCATAGAATAGGTCATTGTGCCTCGCCTCATTTGTTTGTCAGTTTTACCTCTAAAATATGAAAATAAAAGGCCAACCCTAGCAGTAATCTTACCTACTTATATTTCCATGGTATATATGATAGAATATTTAATTAATCATATTCAAATACTATCCTGATGTTTTTGAAAATGGAAAAGAATATGGGTTAATTTTTGTCTTTTAACTCACTGATCTCTACAGTAAAAGGAAGCAAAATAAAAGTCATTTCCCTCATTGTCAAGTTTTTAGAAAGAACAAAGAGTTTGCAAGAAAAGGGCAAGTTATAACACCTTATTTGTAATCAGGTCTTCTAATATAAGAAAAAAAATGCCTTAAAAATAAATTACCATCTGAGAAACTTTCTTTTTGAAATGATGTCGTCTCTGTATATCTATTCTTTTTACTGAAAATTTATAAATAAAAATAGAAGTTCTCATTACAAAACAATAGTCATAACAGACCTCAGTCACCAACTATATTTTATACTAAGCAATCTATTATAACACACATGTGCTCACGCACACACATACACATGTTACTAATCAGAGAATGAGGATGGCAATTTCCTCTCTATAACCATACCAAAATATATTTTATATTTACTTTATGAAATGAAATAATACTATTCGTAAGACAGAAGAGGTAAAAATTAAGAATATTCCCTTATCCATAACAGCTAGAAGGGAGTTCTGGTAGCCTAGTATTACGAAACTACACTGGACTCCCAAAGGCATGCAGTTCCAATTGGGAGGACAGGAAATCTCCTTCTGTGAAATTTACAGCCTCTGAAAACTGCTGAAGGGTTAGCTATGGGTCAATTAGCAACTAGAAAGTACACAACCAACAACTTAACAGCTAGAAGTAAAAGAATTATAGAAAATTTCTTAGCAGTATATTGCTAAATTGCATTCACTGTTACAGCTGTTAAAACTTAGATGCAAGATTTCTGGTTACCTACCTTAAGAAAAAGCTGATGAAGTGTGTGGTGTAAGAGTACATCTTTAGTAGTTCTGTGACTTAAAATATTGCCGAGTATTAATTTTTCATCAAGTTGTCATTTTCTCTGACATTTGGTTTTATTAATCAAGGCATTTATCATTAATTTGTAGAAAATACCATAATTAAATCAAATAAAATAAAATCCTTAAAAGGTTAAAATTAGAAAGCAGGTGAATTAAAACTTTGACATTACCCTGTTGACATACAGTAGCTTTTGAGAAGTATGAGAATCAAGTTTACATAGTGAGTTTGGTGCTTCAATCTTGGGGTTGGCTGGTTTTAAAAAAATGTTATAAAGATTTGATTTAAAGCACTCTGACAGTTTTGACATTCAGGTGAAAGTACTGCTGCTGCATTTGGAACAATTTGCATATCCCACTGCTCAACGGAATGTTTGAGGTGTGCACTGGTGTAAAGAAATTAAAAACAAGCTATCACACATGCTTAACTGTATGTATTCACAAAACTGATGGTCGGATCGCACCACTCCATCCTCCTCAAATGTAATCTGTGATTTACTCTTCTATAATAAATTACCCTACCATGTTATTCTCACTGGAAGATCTAGCCATGCATGTAAGAAGCAAAGTAATTACAGCCCCCTCTTGTCTAAGAATCTGTCTTCAATCCCTGCGAGCTCTTAATACACAATACAGCAACACAAGTCTATTGTAACCTTCCTGCCTAAAATTCTGGACTTCAGTAGCCATTAGATTTAATCTAAATGATTTTGTTGTCCAAAAGAAATTCAGTTTTCTTAGTTGTAAGAATCTAGTCAAAGAGGAATAGCTACTGGCTTTTTTTTTTCTCCTTTCAGCCAAATTGTCTAAGAAAAGGTCAAAGTATAAAAATCAGAGGAGCTCTAAATTAATTAAAATAAATAAGAAAAAGATAGAAATAAGTAAAGAAACAGATAGAAAGAAGATGGGGTGTAGAAATATCTAAATAGGCTGAGATATTCTGAGATGCCATTATTGTTATATTAATTAAATTAACAGTTTCTTTTATGTAGGCATTGCCATCAGATTGTAACCAACTAATAGTTGACCTTCCAGAAGGGTTTTAGAGGCTGTAAATCATTGAGGAGGAGATTGTCTATTTTTCTCTCATTAAACAGCTGATAGGTTTGAACTCTATACCTTTTTTTAAAATAACTTTTTATTGTGATTTTAATGAAAGTTTACAGAAAACTTAGATTTCCATTCATTCACTGTGGCACATTTTCTTCCCTCCTTCCCAGAACAGTCCACTTTCATATGTAGCTCTTATTTTGGACTATTGTCATGCAAATAATGCCTAATCATATAGCCTTTTAAACAGTTCTTTCCCTCATTTGTTCTAATGTAGTGTTCAGTATTAATCCCCTCTTTTCTTAGTTTCCCTCCAACCTCATATCAGTCCTGTTTTATAACAGTGGCATTATGCAGTATTTGTCCTTTTGTGACTGAGATATTTCACTCAGCATAATGTCCTCCTGGGTCACCCATTTTGTATAATATTTAAAAGTTCTGTTTTCTATTCTATTGTGTGAATATACCACAGCTTCTCAATCCATTCATTTGTTGATAGGCACTTGGGTTGCTTCTATCACTTTGCTATTGTGAACAAGGCAACAATAAACATGGGTGTGGATATATCTGTTTGGGAGGCAGTCCTGGTTTCTTTAGGGTATATTCCCCAGTAGTGCAATTGCTGGGTCAAATGAATTGGCAGTGCAACCCCTTATTCACTAGGCCACCAGAGGTTCCTGGTATGCATAGAAAAGAAATTTAATGTGTTGAAAGAAAACAAAGTAATACCCTGAGGTAGTGATAGTCTTAATTATTACGAAGTATTTAAAAAAGGTAATACTCATTAAAGAAAACAACACTAGACATTACCTTTCAGTCTTCAAAGGCTTCAAGATAAATTCTTAACACTTCTTTTCTGTATGCCTGTAAAAAGAGAGGTATTAAAAATTATAAAATCTGATAAGAAATTAATTTACATATTCTTAATATCTTTGGAGCTCCAGTGGCCAAGGAAGTCACACACTCAATTCAAAGGAAAGTAGTTTGAATCCACCAGGTGCTCCATGTGAGAAATATTGGCAGTCTTTCCCAGGCAATTTGAAAATCTGCTAAGAAGCAGCTGAGTTCATTCCAATCTGATAGTATATAACAAGAACAACGTCTTTATGGTTAGCAGTCGTCATAACCATTCACTGAAGTAAAGCTAATTATGTCAACAAGAATATATAGATTTGTTAAAAACAAAACAAAACACCTCATGCGTTATTGCTGTTGTTGTGTACTGTCGAGTCACAATTGACCCATAGCTGACCCACCAGCAGTTAATCATATGGGGGGAGACTGTCCATCCTTCTCCTGTAGAGTGGTGGCATGAGGGAATATTACAGGTAATGTCAGATGGATCTTGGCTGAAAGTACAGAGTACCACAGAAATGTCTATCTGTGTTTCATTGACTATGCAAAGACATTTGGCTGTGTGGATCACACAAACTGTGGCTAACTCTGAGAAGAATGGCAATCCCAGAACACTTGATTGTGCTTATGTGAATCCTATACTTGGACCAGGAGGTGGTCGTCAGAAAAGAGCAAGGAAACACTGCATAGATCAGAAGTGGGAAGGGTGTGCATCAAGGATCTATCCTATCTCTGTATCTTTTCAGACTATATGCAGAACGGATTATCCGGGAGGCTCGGCTCTATGAGAAATGTGGCATCAGAATTAGAGGTAGACTCATCAACAATCTGTGTTACACAGATGACACAACTTTGCTTGCTGAAACTGAGAGGACCTGAAGCACTTGCTGCAGAAGGTCAAGGAGTGCAGCCTTCAATATAGCTTGAAACTCAACATCAAGAAAACAAAGATTCTCACCACAGGGCCAATCAGCAGCATCAGGATGGATGGTGAAGAGATTGAGATGGTTTACAGCTTCAGTTTGCTTGGCTCTACAATCAACACCCTTGGTATCAGCAGCCAGTATATTAAAAGACCTCCTCAAAATACTGAAAAGCAAAGATGTCAGTCTGAAGACTAAGGTGCACCTATATAGGCCATGGTCTTTGCAATTACCTGTTATGCATCAAAAAGCTGGGCAATGACTAGAGATGATAGAGGGAGAGTTGATGCCTTTGAGCTGTGGTGCTGGAGAAGAGTATTGAATTCACCCTGGAGAGGGTGAAGCCAGGCTGCTCCTTGGAGCCAAGGATTCTGAAGCTTCTTCTGACATACTTTGGACATGTAGTTTACTAAAAAAAATGAGAGCATCTAAAGGATTATTTGTCCATGTTTTAGATGGTTGTGGTTTTTTTACAAAATAACTAAAATGTTTCTTAATTAACAATAGTAAAAGTACTCACATTTGTATTTTTGTACTTTAAAGAAGGCAGTTCAAATTGCTTATAACCCTTTTATTTACTTGCTTATTCTTATATAGCAAGTGTTTGCAAAGATGTAATATTTATAATGCCACATACACAAGCTCTATCCTGAAAATAGCTTATAATTTGCACATGAGGTTGGGGATATCTGTATAAATCCAAACTCCAAAGAGAAGAAATAAAAGAGCAGATGTAAACATGTTCAGGGTACCTCAACTATGCGGTCACTAATGACTATTAGTACTATTATTTTTGTAAAGTGTTAATACTCTTACTATATTTTGAATTTGTCTAAGGCATTTCTTTCACTCATCCCTGTATTTCCTTAGGTCATTACTAGCTAGAGCTTTTGGGGAGTTTTGGTGCATAGTAAGTTGCAGTGCTAACTCAAAGGTGACAGCTCTTTGGTTGTTCAAATATGTCAAAAGAAGCTTCAGAATCCTTGCCTCCAAGGAGCAGCCTGGTCTCACCAGTCCATAGTATATTAAATACTCTTCTCCAGTACCACAGCTCAAATGTATCAATTATTCTGTCATCTCTAATCATTGTCCAGCTTTCTGATGCATAGCAAGATTTTGCAAAGACTATGACCTGGATCAGGCACACCTTAGTCTCCAGAATAACATCTTTGCTGTTCAGTACTCTGGAGGGGTCTCTGACAGCAGACTTTCCCAATGCAATTCGTCTCTTGATTTCCTGGCTGCTGGTACCAAGAGCGCTGATTGTGGAGCCAAGCAAACTAAAGCTGTTAACAATCTTAATCTCTTTCCTCTATCATGATGCTGCCAATCAGCCCACTAGCAAGAATCTTTTGTTTTCTTGAAGTTGAGCTTCAATCTATATTGAAGGGCCTTAAGCGCTTCAGGTCCTCCTCAGTTTCAGCAAGCAGGTTTGTGTCATCTACTTAAAGAAGACTGTTGATGAGTCTTCCTCCAATTCTGATGCCATATTTCTCCTCATAGAGTCAAGCCTCCCAGATAATCTGTTTTGCACCTAAATTGAAAAGGTATGGAGATAGAGCACATCCCTGGAACACACTCTTCCCAGTTTTGAACCGCGCAGTGTCTCCTAGCTCTGTTCTGATGATTGTCTCCTTGTCCAGGTATAGGTCTTGCATCTTGCATAAGCATGATCAAACGTTCTGGGATTTCCATTCTTTTCAGAGTTAGGCACATTTTGTTGTGATCAACATAGTCAAATACCTTTCTTCCTATATGTCTAAAAATCTTTCCCACCTTGAGGTTAGAAGATACACTTGTGTTTTCTTAGACAGTTTTCTTTCATGTGCAGAAATAAGTCAGAAGATACAATTTAAAATGGAAACACACAACTAAGATAGAGATGGCATACCTTTCAAAGCAATGATTTAAATGAAAATAATGTAAATCTCCTAAATGAACTGGTTAAATAATTTTTTTCCTTGTTGTTTTCAGGTGTTGTCAAATCCTGTCTGACTCAAGGTGACTCCCATGTGCTCAGAAGAAACTGCTCAAAAGGGCTTTCAATATTGTTAACCTTTGGAAAATAGATTGCCAGGCTTGCTTTCCAACATACTTCTCTGTGGGTTTGAACTGCTACCTTCAGGAAGTTGTCAAGTGTTTAACCATTTATATCATCCAAGAACTCCATTAAATTTTGCAAGTGAAAATGTAAAATGCATTATTATGTTTAAAAACAAATAAAGTAAAATATTGGTTATATATATATATATAATTTTTTTAATAATTTGGGTATATTATTGTTGTTGTTGGTAGGTGCCATTAAGTTGAGTACAACTTATAGAGACTTTGGGGGGGGGGGAAGACCTGAACGCTGCTCTATTGTGTGCCATCCTCATGCTCCCTGACACCAGGAGCCCACTATGGCAGTCAACATGTCAGTTCACCTGGTTGAGGGTGGGTCTTCCTCTCCTTCGCTCACCACCCACCTTTCCCAGCATCATCTCCCTCTCCAAAGAATAGCCCCCTCCTAGCAACATGCCCAAAGTATGCGAGGCAAAGCCTCCTCATTCTTGCCTCCAATAAGCACTCTAGCTCCACCCTCTCCAAGACATATCTGTTTGCTTTCTGGCCCATGTCCGTGGGCTGTTCTGTACTCTTCTTTAACACCACAGTTCAAAGGCATCAATTCTTTTTCTGTCATCCTTATTCATTGTCCATCACTCAGATACATAGCAAGTGATCAGAAAGACGATGGCCCAAATCAGATGCATCTTATTTCTCAAACTGACATAATTGTTGTTGTTAAGTGCCGTAGTGACCCTATGAACCAAAGATCTGAACCCTGTTCTATAACTATCATTGTTTCACTGATGTTCATAGAGTTTAGGAAGTGGATTTCACTCCTGCTTCCAAGCTTGTCTTAATCTGTGAGCTCCACCTTGGGTAACCATTATGACATTTGACATACCAGTAGCACAGTATTCGGTATCACAGCAATTCCAAGTTACCACAATACAACAAAATGACAGATCAGTGCTGTACCACTTAGAAGAACGATCTTCCCAAATACAATTAACGCCAGGTCTGGGGGCCACAGGTCCAAGGACCCAATAGACTTTTAAATATAAAGGCCCAGTCATCAGGTTCTGATTGTCTTAAACAAGAGGCTTCTAGCCACAGCTGATTGTTAACTAAATCCAGTAAATCCAGGCAACCAATCAGCTCACACATGACTGTGAAAGAACAAACACACTTTCAACAACCCTCTTGAATACAACTGCTTCACACATGAGCCTCCAAACTGAAGAGTTAGTCAGGGCCCAAGTGACTTTTTAAATACAGAAGCAGTTTTTGGTTGTTCATATGTGTGTTATAAGAGGCATACGTATAACAATTAAATACCTATGCTATTGATGTTGTTATGTGCCACTCAAGTGGATTTTCAGAGGCAATAAATCGCATAGGAGCAAACTGCCCATCTTGTTTCTACGCAGCAACTGGTTGATTCGAATCATGTGTTTTTGGGTTGTCAGTGTGACTTCTTACCAGTAAGTCATCAGTGTTTCCTAATTAAAAACCTACAGTAATGTCTTTATAGTGCTTATATCATGTATTATTGAATATTACTGTCCTTGAATTTTTCACCAAATTTTCAACTGTAAAAAATAAATTATTTTTATAAACACAGAGAGTTAAAAGGAGATGCTTAGTCTATGTTTCTAAGAACACCTGTGGTGCAATGGTAAGTGCCAAGCGGCTAACTGAAAGGCTGGCAACTGGAGCCCACCAGATGGTGGAATAGTCCATAGAGTTGTGCTGTTAACCCAAAGGAGGTGTTGCTCTGGCAGTTTGAACCTCTCAGTACTTCCATGGAAGGAAGATATGCAGTCTCCTCTCAAAGGCTGTGTAATTTTCAATCTCTCAAAACCTGCTAGAGGGTGTGCTAAATGTTTGTTTCATTGATTTCAGTGAGTTTTGAGTTAGCCACTCAGCAGGAGAAAGATGTTGCAGTCTGTGTCTATGTTTAAGAAAGAAGAAAAAAAATTAGATGTTTATTACTTATTTCCTAAGAAAGTCATGTGTTTTTTTATCCCTTTTTGATGAAGGTCTTCCTTCATACAGTTTGCAGTAGAAGAAAGGATGTAAAAGAAGGAAGAAAGGATGAATGAACAATGCAGAAAAAAGAGGAAGACAGGAAAATTGTTTAAAGAAAAATGAAAAGAGAATCTGTAACAAAAGAGCACACTACATGTAATAGTATCTAGTAGCTTCCTGTTTTTATTTATTGTCATTGATTCATTTTTAATCTATAGTGTTTCCATGTACACAAACCAGAACTGCTCCATAGGATTTTCAAGGCTGTGATATTTCAGAAGAAGATCACTAGGTCTATCTTTTGAGGTGCTTCTGAGTAAGTGAAAAACCCCAACACTTTAACTAACACCACTAAGTGATTCCATTATATTCTTCACAGTAAATTATTTTTGTTGTTGTTGCAAAAAATTTTATTGTTTCATTAGGTCTAAGGCTTGGGAAAGGGGCTTCTGAGTGGGTAAGGTTCCACATCAGGGTGAGAAAGAGAATCTTGCTGCTAATGGCAGGGTGTCACAGAGGTCCCCATGCAGGTCCCCGTAGCCCCCTAGTCGTTCATGCTTGAGGGTGAGATGCTCAAAGAGATGCTTGCCCACCCCAGCCTGGGAGCCATCCAATTTTCTAAAGTTGATCAGATGGCCACGCATCTTCTTCAGCAGTTTCACTTTCTCATCCAGGAAGTGGTTACCCAGAAAGGCAGAGTTGGGGGTCAGTGTAGGCAGAATCCATGGAGTCCATATCCAGAAGGGCCTGGTTTAGGTTCTTCTCCAAGGCCAGTGTTGCTTCCATGGCATCCAGGGTTTTACCCCACTCATCCTGGGATGACTTCCCCGCGGCCCTGGTTTTGCAGCTTCAAGAGCCGCTCGGCACCCTCGCGCTTCTCTTTCACCGGGTCATGGCTTTCCAAGGCCACATCATTGTGGTCAAAATAAAAACCCAGAGAGAGGTAGGTGTAAGAGGTCCGTATGTGCAGGTTGACCAGATGGCTGATGCTGGCCTTCGCTTTGTAGGAATAATTTTGACGGATCTGAGAGCTCATAGTTGGTCGATGTTTTGGGGCTAACAAAAAAATGGTGTTAACTGGTCCTGAAAATAGGAGATGGCTTAGATAGTTTTGAGGTTATGCCTGGAGATGAAGTTGAAGGGTAGTCGGAGACTGGAAGGAGGTAGTTGTCTGGTCTATTCCATGCAAACACTGTTGAAGCAAGAGAAGTGTCACGGGACCACTGGGTAAACTCGCTGTAAATTCCTTCTTTTTTTTATTATT
>NW_006399782.1:20145490-20178062 GCF_000299155.1 Elephantulus edwardii | reverse complement strand
AGGGATATTCTTCCACTTTTCAAGATCTCTTTTTGTTTCTTGTAGTAATGTTTTGTAATTTTCTTGGAAAAGGTCCTTTGTACTTCCGGTTAAATTTATTCCCAAATTCTTAAGTGACCACTATCTTTAACTTTGGATGACATTATATAGTTAATAGAGCATTCTAAAATAAAGTAGAAAATACATATATACCAAATGCGATGACAGAACTACTATAAAGAACCAAATATGCCATGAGAACAGATAAAGGTACTCCAATCACTTTTGGAAATGTTGTGTGGTGGTTGTTGATTGCCATCAAGTCAAGCATGACTCATAAGGACTCTATTAACAAAAGACTTAATGCCTTTCCATAACTGTCGTCCTTTCTCCAAGTTCACACAGTTTCCAGAGGCATGTGGTTTAGGAAGTGGATGCTACTCCTGCTTCCAAACCTGTTTTACACCTAGGAACTCCACCAAACACCTTCCACACTGGGAAACCATTATGGTATTTGTTACCCCAATGGAAGTAGATCCAGCATCACAAGTTACTTCATACAGCACATTGACAAAGACTAATGTGCAAAGTTGGAGAGTGTTCCTCAAGATATAACAGAACCAGTATCATATAGCAGTGGTTTAGTAGTCTCATTTAGCACTTTTAGAAATAGGGTGGTATAAATTTCAAATAAACAAAAAATTAAAAATAAGCAAATAACTATTTTTACCAATTACAAAATTGTTATCATTCTCACATTTTATTTTAAATTCAAAATGCGAAACATGCCATTCAAAGGCCACCTACAGCATAACTGATTCTTCTGTTTAGTTCTTTCAAATGGAATGATTTTATATAGGTACATGCTCATCTTAACACACAAAAAAGAAGCGGCTAAACAATATTGTCATCAATAATCAAAAAGTTATCCTTCACCAAATTATAATTTGAATATGAAGTTTAGTTGTATCATATTTTCCCAATGGCAAATAAAACTTAGTTTATAGCATTCAAATAATTTTAGGAATAATATGCATAGAGCACACATACAGTAGACCAACAGAAAGAGGCTGAACTCTCAAAGTTTGAAACACAAAGGACAAGGAACAGTTTTTAAGTAGACACTAATGATTAGAACATGGAATGTGATAAGCATGTTGCATGATTATAGGAACACTGGACATTGTTAAAAAAGAAATGGAATATATAAATATTGACACTCTAGGTATTGGAAAAAGAGATGGATTGGCATGAAACATTTTCAAGTACACAATTATATGATCCCCAGGAATTGACAGCAAAACAAATGACATATTTTAACAGACTCTGCCCTGGAAGCGCTCACCAAGTTGTGCCAAGAAATCTGAAAGACAACCACCTGGCCAACTGACTGGAAGAGATCCATATTTGTTCCAATTCCAAAGAAAGGTGACTGGACAGAGTATGGAAATTATCAAACAATATCATCAATATCACATGCAAGTAAAATTCTGCTAAAAATTATACAAAAACAACTGGTAAAGCACTTTAACAGAAAACTGCCAGATTTGTAGGCTAGGTCTAGAAGAGGCCATGGTATTAGGGATATTATAGCAAATGTTAGATGGATCTTAGCTGAAAGCAGGGAGTACAAGCAGAAAGTTGATCTGTGTTTCATTGACTAAGTAAAGTCATTTATTTGACTACGGAGTAAAACAAACTGGCTAATTTAGAGAAAAATTGGAATCACAGAACACTTACATGTGTTGTGTGAAACCAGTACTCAGACCAAGAGGCAGTCATCAGAACAGAGCAAGGAAATAATGCATGGTTCAAAATTGGGAAGGGTGTACTCCAGGGATGTGTCTTACATCCATATATTTTCAATATATATGCAGAACAAATCATCCAGGAAGTTGGTCTCCCTGAGGAGGAATGTAGCATTAGGATTGGAGGAAGGATTCATCAACAACCTGTGTTATGTTGATGACACAAACCTGCTTTCTGAAATTGAGGAGAACCTGAAGCATTTGCTGCAGAAGGTCAAAGAATGCAGCCTTAAATATGGACTGAAGCTCAACATCAGGAACACAAAGATTCTCACCACTGTTCTGTTTAAAGAAATTCAAACTGTTAACAGCTTAAGTTTGTTTTGCTCCAAAATCAATGCTGTTGGCACCAGCATCCAGTTAATCAAAAGACAAACTGTGTTGGGAAAGTCTGCTGTCAGGAAACTCACCACAGTACTGAAAAGTAATGATGTAAGTCTGGAGACTAAGGTGTTTCTGATCCAGGCTATAGTCTTTGAAATTACTTGCTTTGCATCAGAAAGCTGAACAATGACTAGGAGTGATAGAAGGCAAGTTGATGCCTTTGAGCTGTAGTGCTGGAGAAGAGCATTGAATATATCATGGACTTCTAGGAGAACAAACAGGTTCAGCATAGAGAGGATGAAAACATACTGGTCCTTGGAGGCAAGGATTCTGAGGCTTCATGTGACTTACTTTGGTCATGTTGCAAGAAGTGATGGGTCCCTGGAGAGGGACATCATGCTTGGGAGGGTTTAGGGATAGCGCAAGAGAGGAACACCATCGATGAGATGGATTGATTCAGTGGCTGAGGTAATCGGGTTAGCTGTATTAGAGATAGTAAAGTAGGCACAGGAGGGAGTAGTGTTCCTTATTGCTGTACATAGGATTCCTACAAGTCTCAAGCGCTCAATGGCATATAACAACATGATCTACACTGGAGATCAAAAGGAAAAAAAATCAAGGACATTTTCATAGTTAAAAAAGTCTTTCTAGATCCATCTTGAAATATGTTGTGAGTGACAGGATAATATCCATATGCATACAAGAAAGTCTAGTTAATACTGTTGTTGTGGTTATGTACCATTGAGTCGTTTGTGACTCATAGCGACCCTATGTACAAGAGCCCTAAACGCCGTTCTATCCTGTGCCAACCTCACTGTCTCAAACACATTCATTCCCACCACTCCACTCACAGAATAGATCCATCTCATTGAGGGTCTTCCTCTCCTGCGCCGTCCCTCCACTCTCCCAAACATGATGTCCCTCTCCAAGGATCAGTCCCTCCTTGCAACATTCCCAAAGTATTTCAGATGAAGCTTCAGAATCCTTGAGTCCAGGGAACATTCTGGCTTCACTTTCTCCAAGACAAACCTGTTTGTTCTCCTAGCAGTCCATTCTATATTCAACACTCTTTTCCAGCACCACAACTCAAAGGCATCAATTCTCTTTCTATCATCCCTATTCACTGTCCAACTCTCCGATGCATAGCACGTAACTGCAAAGACTATAGCCTGGATCAGGCGCACCTTTGTCTCCAGCCTGACATTGTTGTACTTCAGTACTCTTGAGAGGTCCCTCACAGCTGACTTTCCCAATGCAATTCATCTCCTGATTTCCTGGCTGCTGTTCCCAAGAGTGTTGACTGTGGAGCCAAGTAAGCTAAAACTGTTAACTTTCTCAATCTCTTCTCCTCCATACTGATGCTGTCAATTGGCCCAGTGGTGAGAATCTTTGTTTTCTTGATAATGAGCTTCAATCCATATTGAAGACTGCAGTCCTTGACCTTCTGCAGCAAGCACTTCAGATCCTCTTCAGTTTCAGTGAGCAGGGTTGTGTAATCTGCATAACGCAGGTTGTTGATGATTCTTCCACCAATCCTGATGCCACATTCCTCCTCGTACAACCCAGCGTCTCAGATGATCTGTTCTGCATACACATTAAAAAGGTATGGAGACAAAATACATCCCTGAAGGGCCCCTTTCTTGATTTTGAACCATCCAGTGTCTCCCTGCTCTTTTCTGACCACTGCCTCTTGGTCCAAGTATAGGTTTCGCATTAGCACGATCAAATGTTCTAGGATTCCCGTTCTTGTCAGAGTCAGCCATAGCTTGTTGTGATCCACACAGTCAAAAGCCTTTGCATAGTCAATGAAGCACAGATAGACATTCTTCTGGTATTCTCTGCTTTCTGCCAAGAGCCATCTTACATTAGCTATAATATCCCTAGTACCGCGACCAAAGAGGAAGAAATAGATAATATCTTTCAACTTTTGCTGGCAGACATTGGTCAAACATGCAACAAAGATGCATTAATAATAACGGGTGAATAGAATACAAAAGTTGAGAACAGGGAAGAAGGATTAATAGTCAGAAAACATTTATTTGGTGTCAGAAATTAGGCTAGAGATAAAATGACGGAATTTTGTACAATGATTTATTCATTGAAAATACCTGAAAACAAAAAGTACCAGAGGAATGTCTACCTGTGTTTTATTGACTATGGAAAGTAATGGCAATCCCAGACCACGTGATTGTGCTCATAACAAACCTATACTTGGACCAGGAAGCAGTGCTCAGAATAGACCAAGGAAATGTACAGTTTCAATCAGAAAAGGAGTGCTTCAAGGATGAGTCCTGTCTCTATATTTTTTTCAATCTGTATGCAGAAGAGATCATTCAGGAGGCTGCACTTCATGAGGAGGAATGTGATATCAGGATTGGAGGAAGACTCATCAACAACCTATGTTATACAAATGACACAACCTTGTACACAGAAAATGAGGAGAACCTGAAGCACTTGCTGCAAAAGGTCAAGGACTGCAGTCTTCAGTATGGACTGAAGCTCAATATCAAGAAAACAAAGATTCTCTCCACTGGGCCAATTGGCAGCACCATGACAGATGGAGTAGAGATTGAAGTTGTTTACAATTTCAGCTTGTTCAGCTCCACAAACACCACTCTTGGCACTAGCACTCAAAAAATCAAAACACAAATTTCTTGGGAGAAGGCTGCTGTCAGGGACCTCTTGAAAGTGCTGAGGAAAATCAAACCTATCAAATGGGGAAGTGACAATCTCTTCAACAAATTCTGCTGGCCAAACTGGACTAGTACCTGCAAAAAGCTGAAACAGGATCCACATTTCACACCATACACAAAAATGAAGTCAAGATGGATCAGAAGTCTGGGAGGAAAGTCCCAAACCATAAAGTTCATCAGAGACAAACTGGGATCAAGCTTAGATGGTCTCATCTATGGTATAAAAAGATTGCCAAATGCAGCTAGACATGCAAGATCTGGAGAGGATAAAATTGATGAATGAGACATTTTTAACATTAAATCTTCGTGCATATCAAAAACTTTTTCCAACGGGGTGAAAAAAACCCTACTGATTGGGGGGAAAACATCTGGCAATACCATTTCAGACAAGGGTCTCATATCCAAAGTTTACAGAATCCTACATTGCCTTCACAAGATAAAAACTTATAACACAATTAAAAATTAGCAAAAGACATGAAGTGCTGAGGACTTTCGTTCACAGGGTCGCTATGAGTTGCCTACGACTCAACGGCACCTAACAACAACAACAACAACAAAAGACATGAAAGGAGTTTCACAGAGGAAGATATTCACAATAAGAAATGCTCAAAATCGGGAGCTCTGGTGGCCTAGTGGCAAGCAGCTGCACTGCAATCCCAGAGATATGTGGTTCAAATCCACCAGATGCTCTGCCGGAGAAGGAGGGGCCATCTCCTCCTAGTATACCAGTCAGATCTGATTTGACGGTACCACACACACACACAAAACAAAAAACAAAAACAACAACAAAAAAAATAAAAAAAAGAAATGCCAAAATCACTGGCTCTTATAAGAAAGATGCTAATAAAAACCACAGTGAGATATCACCTCACTCTATTAGTAGTTGCAGAGTTTAACAAAATAGCAAGTATGTTCAAGATGATATGGCAAGATAGGAGCTCTTATACACTGTTGGTGGGATTGTAAAATGGTACACCCACTCTGGAGGGAGTTCGGTGTTTCTTCAAAAAGCTGAACATAGAAATTCCAGATGACACAGTTATTCCACTGCTCGGAATATAACCTGAGAGAATGAAAACTGAGGCACAGAGACTTGTACACCCATGTTCATAGCAGCATTATTCACCATTGCAAGAACATGGAAACAGCCTAGGTGTCAAACCACAACCTAATAGATTGAGAAGTTATGGTACATTCACAAATTGGAATACTACACAATATGCTGGAACAATGATTTTGTGAATCACTACCTAACAAGGGATGGACTGGAGAGCTTTATGCTAAATGAACTAACTCAGTCCCATATGGACATGTACTGCATAAGAAAATTATTATGTAGAAATAAATAACTAGTAAAATGTGTATGAGAATCTAAGAGGGAGAGGGTGAAAGCAGAGGAGTGAGGACGGGTATAGAGTGGTAATCATAGAGTCACACAATTTGATGGGTGGAGGGAGGTAGTGGTTTAAGGAAATGGGAAAGGTCTGGTGTGAAAAACAATGTATAAGAATTCTGTAAGTAAATGAGTATAAAATAAAAATTTCATATTTAAAAAAGTGCTGAAGAGCAATTATTTCAGTATGGAGACTTAGGAACACCTGCTTCAGGACATGCTCTTTCCAATTACTTGCTATTTATCAGAGAGCTGGACAATGATGAAAGATGACACAATAAGATTTGATGCCTTTGAGTTGTGGTGCTGGAAAAGACAGCTGAATGTACCATGGATGGCCAAGAGAACAAACAGGTTTATCCTGGAGCAGATGAAATAAGGCTGCTTCTTGGAGGCAAGGATTTTGAAGCTCCATCTCACATATTTTGGGTATGTGGCCAGGAAGGACCAATCCCTGGAGAAGGACATTATGCTTGGAAGGGTGGAGGGACAGCACAGGAGAAGAAGACCCCGGATGAGATGGACTGGCACAGAAATTGGGGTAATAGGGGGTAGATGTGTTGAAGACAGACTGGCTCAAGGTCGAGCAGAGTTCAGAGATACTGTACATATAAGGTCACTAAGAGATGCAGGTGACTTAAGGCACATAACATCAACAACAACATTCATATGGATTTCACCTGATGATATGACAGGATCAGATTTATTGCATCTGAGGAAAGACTTGTTGGAGAAGCTCAATATCAACTGTGAAAACTAAGCCAGGTGCTGATGGTGGAACAGACCATCAATTACTGCTATGTAAGTTCAAACTAAAGCTACATAATGTTAAATCAAACCCACAGGAACTAAAATTTGATGCTGAGTCTATTCCACCTGAATTTAAAAATTTTCTCAGGAACTGATTTGAGGCCTGGGACACTAATGAACAAAGATCACATGCTCTGTGGGAGGATATCAAGAATATCATCCACAAAGAATGCAAAAGACAGATGAGGAAGAAAAGACAAGATGTATGCCAGAAGAGACTCTGAATATTGCACTAGAACATTAAGAAGCCAAAGCAAAGGGAACAAAGCAGGAAGTTAAGGGGCTGAACAGAAGATTTCAAACGGCGGCTCAGGAAGACAAAGCAAAGTATATAGTGAAATGTGCAAAGATCTGGAATCAGGAAATATAAAGGGTTGAAATTCCTTGGCATTTTTTAAGTTGAAGTAACTGAAGAACAAATTCAAGCCTTGAGTTGCAGTATGTGCGGATGCTATAGGCAGAATATTCAACAATCCAGGAGGCATGGAAAGAGTACACAGAGTCACTGTATCAAAAAGTACTGATTGACACAAAAGAATTTCATGAAACAACATATGATCAAGAGGCAGTGGTGATGGAGGAAGGTCAAGCTTCTCTGAAGGAACTGGCAAAAAGCAAGGCCCTAAGAATTGATTGAATACCAATTGGCATATTTCAGCAAACACACGCTGCCCTGGACATGCTCACCAGGTTCTGCCAAGAAATCTGGAGGACAACCCCCTGGCCAACTGACTGGAAGAAATTTTTTTAAAAAGATGACCCAGCAGTGTGTGAAAATTATTGAATGCTATCACTAATATCACATGGAAGCACAATCCTGCTGAAGATTATTTAAAAATGACTGGGACAGAAACATTGACAGAGAAAAACCCGAAATACCAGGTTGTTTTTAGAAGAAAGAAAAAGAAAAAAAAAAAAAAAGAAAAGAAGAGGCCTTGGAACTAGAGACATTACTGCCAATATCAGATGGATCTTGGCTGAAAGCAGAAAGTATAAGAAGAATATGTATGTGTTTCATTGACTATGCGAAGGCATTTGACTAGGTGGATTACAACAAATTGGGGCTGACTTTGAGAAGAATGGGAATTCCAGAACATGAGAAACCTGTACAGAGGACCAGGAAGCATTCCTCAAAACAAACCAAAATAACAATGTATGGTTCAATATAAAAATGAAGTCTGTTAGGGATTCATCCTGTCTCAATACGGTTTCAATCTATATGCACAATAGATCATTCAGGAGGCTAGACATGTGAGGAGGAGGAATGTGTCATAAGTAAGATGTGTTCAATAATGTATACTGCACTGAAACAGAGGAGGGAGAAAACTGTGTGAAAGAGATATGTGGCTAGGTATTTCTGTCATCACAGGAGTCTAGAGCGAGGGCTACACAGTGGAGGGGACCTGGGGGAGGGTTTGTAAAACAATGAAAGAATCTTTTTTACTTTTCCATAATTTTTGACTCATGTACTTATAACTTGTTAGTTAAATTTGTGTCTTCTAGGTTGCAAACCCCCCATGATACATCTTCAGGGATATGAACATGTACGGCTAAGCACAATTAATAACAGTGCATCTAAATTCCAAAATCAATCTCCATAATAGTCTATGTGTTTCCTACTGCCAAAGGGGCCCTTTAGAGTAGTGAGAGAAGATCTTCACCCTGAAACCCACAGCGTTCCTTTTCAGCAGGAAGTAGCTAAGAGAATACGCCATCCCCTTTTCCTTATGAATCAGAGTGAAGTCTCTCTCAGGGAGGAGTGATAGGGAATGGCAAAGGACACACCGACAAAGGAGATTAATCAGAACTGACTTTGACAAGCACTGTGGCAATTGGACAATTAAAACAGACATTCGGATGGCGGGGGAAGAAGAACAAACTGGGGAGGAGGGTAGAGAGAATGGTGCAGTAATGAAGGAATGAAAACCCAAAATCCCTGTAAATGTTCATTAAAACTAATAAAATTTAATAAAATTTTAAAAAAAGAATTAGAGGAACATTCATTAACAGCTTGCATTATGCAGATGACGCAACCTTGCTTGCCAAAACTGAGGAGGACCTGAAGCATTTGCTGCAGAAAGTAAAAAACTGCCGTCCTCAATATAGATTAAAGCTCAACATCAAGAAAACAAAGATTCACACCATTTAGCCAATTGGCAGCACCATGACAGAAGGGGAAAAGATTGAGGTTAACAATCTTAGCTTGCTTGGTTCTACTCTCAATAGTCTTGGCACCAACAGTCAGGAAATCAAAAGGTGAATTGCTTTGGGGAATTCTGTTGTCAGTGCTGAAAAACAGTAATGTCAGTTTGGAGACTAAGGTGTGCCTGATCCAGGCCAGGGTCTTTTCAATTTACTTGGTATGCATCAGAAAGCTGGAGAGTAACCAAAGATGACATAAAAATAATCAATGTCTTTGAGTTGTTGTCCTGGAAAAGAGTATTGAACACATATATACCATGGACCATCTGTCTTGGACAGGGAGAAACCAGGCTGTTCCATGGAGGCAAGGATTTTGAAGCTCCATTTCAACATATTTCGGGCATGTTGCCAGGAGGGACCTGTCCTTGAAGAGGGACATCATGCTTGGGAAGGTGGAGGTACAGCACAAGAGAGAAAGACCCTTAATGAGAAAGATTGGCTCTGAGATTTGGGTAATAGGGGCAGTTGTGTGGCAGTCAGTAAGGCTGGCTCAGGAAAGGACAGAATTCTTTCAATGAAAAATATTAAGATTTTGGGCTTGGAATTTGTCCCCTTTTTAAGGCAAGCAATTTTTTAATGAAATATTCCTTTAAGTTATTTTAACCAAAGTAATCAAGATTCACCAAAGTAAATGTGTGCACATTTGCAAAACAAACAAGAAGTACATAGAGTCGCTATAAGTCACAGGCGACTCGATGGCCCATAACAACAATATGTACATTTACATACTCTATATTACTACCCTTCCTTCATTTATGTGGTTGTTGTATTTGTTAGTTGTTGTGTACCAAAAAGTTGGAACCAACCCATAACTGTCCCTCCAGTGGGTTTTTAGAGGCAGGTAAGGAGATTACCCACCCTCCTGCTGTGGAGTAGCCAGTGGATCCAAACCCTGTGCTTTCAGTATCACAGCACAGTTTCTCACCACTAGGACATGGTTAAAAGGGGGGGGGAGTCCCTCTAAGACTGAAACTTTTTTTAAAAAATCTAATTAAATTATACCCTATCCATAATTATGTTTCTTAAAGTACAGGTGCTTATTCTGTTTTTGGATAGATAAATTTCAGAAAGGAAAGCAGAACAATTCTATGGTAGATTTTTTTTTTCAAGAATATCTCATAAGAAGGACTTGTTTAAACTCTATTCTAAGACATTCTAAAATGAAATTCAGTCTCATAAACTCAGAATTCTAGAACAACAAGAAATCATTTGCTTGGCTCGGTTATACTTGACGATACCTATTCTAGTTCCTTTCTAAGCAGAAAGGAAAATTTCAGAATATTATTGCACTGAATACTGCCTTTAATTCCAACCACTCTTTAAAAAAAATTCCAATCTTACTTCTCCCTTCTTCCCTCTTTAAAAGTTACTCAAGCTCATCCCTTTATTATATGCAGCTTCACTGTTTATCTTCATTTTCCAACAGCAGGATGCCTTAAATAAATTCTTAAAAGCCAACACCAACAAATAAATAAATTAAAACTCAATGAGTATAAAAAGTACATATTCTAACCTACTCAATTATTAACAGGTAAACAGAATGCAGCTCTAAATTATTTACCTATCTCTTTCAACTAAAAATATTATGATTTTGAGCTTGGAATTTGTCCCCTTTGTAAGGCAGGCAATTTTTAATGAAATAGTCCTTTAAGTCATTTTAACCAAAGGAATTAAGATGCACCAAAGTAAATGTGTGCACATATGCAAAACACACAAGAAGTACAACACATTTTTAGGACTTTGGAGGGCAGTAAAATCCTTCCCTTTCAACTTTCTCTTATCCTCTTTCACATATTTACTCTGTAGCACATCTTAACAGAAGTAGTAGAAATACTCCACACTAAAGCTGCACAAGGAGGAATGTGGCACCAGGATTGGTGGAAGAATCATCAACAACCTGCATTATGCAGATGACACAACACTTCTTCCTGAAACTGAGGAGGACCTGAAACGCTTGCTGCAGAAAGTCAAGGACTGCAGTCTTCAATATGGATTGAAGCCCAACATCAAGAAAACAAAAATTCTCACCACTGGGCCAATTGACAGCATCAGAAGGGATGGTGAAGAGATTGAGATTGTTAACAGTTTCAGTTTACTTGGCTCCACAGTCAACACTCTTGGTAACAGCAGCCAGGAAATCAGGAGAAGAATTGCATTGGGAAAGTCAGCTGTGAGGGACCTCTCCAGAGTACTGAAGAGCAACGATGTCAGGCTGAAGATTACAGTGTGCCTGATCCAGGCTATAGTCTTCGCAATTATGTGCTATGCATCAGAGAGTTGGAAAGTGAATAGGGATAATAGAAAGAGAATTGATGCCTTTGAGATGTGGTGCTACAGAAGAGTGTTGAATATACCATGGACTGCTAGAAGAACAAACAGGTTTGTCCTGGAGAGGGTGAAGCCAGAATGCTCCCTGGAGTCAAGGATTCTGAAGCTTCATCTGACATACTTTGGGCATGTTGCACGGAGGGACTGGTCCTTGGAGAGAGACATCATGTTTGGGAGAGTGGAGGGACGGCGCAGGAGAGGAAGACCCTCAATGAGATGGATCGATTCTGTGAGTGGAGTGGTGGGAATGAGTGTGTTTGAGATGGTGAGGTTGGCAAAGGATAGAATGGCCTTTAGGGCTCTTGTACATGGGTCACTATGAGTCACAAGTGACTCGATGGCACATAACAACAACAACAACAAAGTGGTAGAAATAGTAGAAATACTCTACACTAAACCACTTTAATGAAATTATAAACAATTTCTTGAACTCAGATTTTTTTTACAATACTTATTTCTAAGCATACCAGAAGAAATATAAAATTATTGAACTAGAGAAAAAGTCAATAAATCTAAGATTAAAGGAAAGAATGAAGAATAGATAGGTATCACCATTTTTTTCTGAATAAAATATCAGCTAGGTTAATGTAATGAAGAATGATTACTGTTTGACATGAGTATACATTGATTACTTGGTCGTCTGGTTAATCGAATATTCTGGTTGTTTGTTGTTGTAATGTGTCCTCAAGTTGCCTGTAACCCATAACAACCCTATGCCCTGTCCTGAGCCAATCTCACCGATTTTGACACACCAACTCAATTACCCCTGTTACTGTATCAAATCCATCTCATCTGGACTCTTCCTCTTCTGCGCTGTCCTTCCACCCTCTGAGCATGATGTCACTTCTCAAGGCATCAATCCCTATTGTTCTTATTAACAACCTTAGGCATGCTAGTGGACTTTTCTACTTTTTCAAACAATTATAAAGAGTTTTACCTTTCATTAAAGATGAAAAACATATAATAGAGAATGGCCCTTTACTTTTTGGGTGTCCTGAACTCCTCTGAAAAGAGGATAAATCAGCCTAGTAGCATACAAAAAAGACTGTGGATGCCTACAAAATTTTAATAAAGTTCCCAGGGGTTCAAGAGGTCCCACATCTCTTATTCTCCCATTGTACATAATTCTAAACACTTCATATATGAAATTATGTTGACTTAACACTGACTCCAGGTCATAGCAAGGATGTTTACAGTGGCTTTTTTAACACACTCTTAATAATGGGTTATTTTCCTATGATTTGCCTTCTTTTTTCCTGAAAAGGGGGCGTGTAAAAACAATTCTGGTTAATTTAGTCTTGGACAAGGGTTAAATATGTCTCCTTTTAAGACAATTGCATTATCAGTGCTTTGAATTTCAAAAAAACAACAAACCAAACAGAGCTGCTTTCAAGTTATTCTACATTTCAGAGTAGGCAACAATTCTCTTAGGCTTTTGTAACTCAGAGGAAGCAGGGTCAGAGAAAAAAGCTCTTTAACTTTAACCTTTGATTCATAAATCAATAGATAATAGCAAAAATTACATGGGAACTCCTTATGGTCAGAATCTTTCCTAAGTGTTTTTTTAAGCTTCATAGAAACTTGTTTAGTCTTCAAAAAAGTCTAGAAGGTGGAAACTATCATCATCCACATTTTAATGAGGTACACACTGAAGCATGTATGTAAAATCAAGTTATTTGACAAAGGCTACCCGGTAACCAACTGGCAAAACCAGGGTTCATACACAATCAATGCAGCTGCAGAGTCTGTACCCCCACATACCATCCTAAACTGCTGCAGCTTCAGTCTTTCATAACCCAATGGGTTTCTTGCAGGATTTTATATTAAACACAGTCCACCCCTTCACTACATGCAAGACACACTCATAACTGTTGTTCCCAGTCAAATTCATTCGGTGAATTGTTCAGAAGTTGCACACAAAACTGGCATCACCCTTGTGCAGCTGGCAGTTAGATTCCATTGTAAATTTCTCAGATTCAAATGACCCAGATGGAAAAATAAGACACCACTAGCTCAGTAAATGTGGAACCCTGCAATAAAAGCTGACCCTTCATTTCCTTTGTGAAATAGATTTGATGGGATTGAAAAGTGAAAGATTACACATTCTAAGTGGCAACCAAGACAACACTATGGATGAGTCACAGTATTAAAAATACTGTTGCTCAAATTTGAGGTTACCTGCTATTCCTAATTTGTTAGAAGAAAGGTACAAACTAGACTACATAATTTCTACATTCTAGTAGTTCATAGTTTCTTTTATATTTTCACTTAAAATATTAAAAATACATTATTTCAGTAGGGCAGGCAAGTTGCATCAGTGTCCAAAGCTGCAGCAATGTGAAAATTTTCTTGGCATGTCTTTCTTACAGACAGATTGAGAGTTCCCAGTGATAGCCACCAATTTGTACCACAGGATTTGCTTTTAGTGTACCAACCTTTATATTTTATGAAAGTCCTATGAAGAGCAAAGGCTGAGAGGAAAACAAAATTCAAATTCCTTACAGAGAGCTTTTAGTTACAGATTTGTTTCATTTCCTTTTCAGTTAATTATTCCCTATAATCAATGTAAACATGCAGATACCAGTGAGAAACAAACGTGAAAGGACAAAAAAGAATGTAGAAGGCTCAGACTCCTGAAACATGGATAAAAATCAGATACACAAGGATACAGTGCAATGTAAATAGGAACACATATGTATGATCACATAACAAGAAAGAAATTCACTAACTGAGGGAGGTTTTTACAATGGATGCAGGGACTTTTATGTAGTAATTGATTCCAATGAATCCAAGCCAGGCTGGTAATGGAAACCTGGGTAACATGGAAAGTATGCCTGGATACAATATCATCCTCAGCGTCTGGCTCATCTTACATACCATAATAAAGCAAACATTTGGAAATCATTTAGATATTACCTTATTCCCTGTAATGTTTCCTAATAACTTTCAATATCAAATCCTGTGTACTGGGTTGTCAAAGCCCTCCATAATCTGGCTCCATTAATCTTATTTATTGTACCCTCCATCTAACAAAGTTAAAATTTAAGCTAATATATATTAATTAGTAAAATAATTATTCTGGGTTCTATAATGCAGCGAGCATCAAATGATTCAGGAATTGGGCAGCAACACTTCCTAAGGTGGGTCTGCTCAACAGATTTCAGGGGCATGGTTAAGATCAAATATAATAATAAAATGAGGAAGTTTGCACTTGATCAAAGCACTTTATTTTGCCTGATTCAAGTAAGTTGCAAAATAGTTTTTATTATGATAATTTGGCTTCAGGGCAAATAGATTCCTCTTTATTTTATATTTATTTTTAGATTAGAGATGAAATGAAATACTAGGTTGGACTTAGAGATTTTTTTTTAACATAAAAAGTAGATTTGAGTTTAAATTATATACTTGGCATGATCTGGAGAGGGTTAAACCAAGTTGCTCATTGGAGGCAAGGGTTTTGGAGCTCTGTCTCACATACTTTGGGCATGGTGACAGGAGGGATCAGTCCTTGGAGAAGGACATCATATTTGGAAGGGTGGAGGAACAGTACAGGAGAAGAAGACCCTAGATGGGATGGATTGACACAGTAATTGGGGTAATGGGGGTAGTTGTGTCTGAAAGAGAGAGACAGGCTCAGGTTAGAACAGGGTTCAGGGCTTGTATATAGGGTCACTGTAAGTTGGTGCTGACTTGATGGCAAATAACCACAAAAGCAACTACAGATGTGATTTACTTGTAAAGAAGAGCAGAGGCAATACTTTTTTTGTAGAGTTTTAATTTCAGAGCAATTTCTTGAGTAAGATGCACAATTTTTATATATCTTAAATACTAATATGTCACCATAGTTATGCCATAGATCTATTATTTTCACTTCTGAAATCATGTATTTTTATTTTGTAAACTTTTGGTTTTTCATTTAGTGGTTCAAATACCATTGAAGTAATGTATCTTTGTAAGCTTTTCCCTGTTATTCTTTCATTTAGTATATTATTTGTCCCCTGGATTCTTATTCAAAGATGTTTTATTTTGGATTGTGCCTTTTTTTGGTCTTCTTCCAAAAGGAGTATTGATGTGGAATATTATCCACTCACTTCCTCATATTTTTGTGTCAACATACTCGACTCCATTTTACGTTCCTGCCCACTCATTCTCATAGTGCTTTTTCTCTGTGAGGATGGCAGTGGGGTACAAAGGGCTCCAGATATTTTTGTGGAGTCACTTGAGTCTACATCATTCTCAACCTTGATGTTTTTCTAGTTAAAATAAATAATTTTTTAAAAAAAATCAACATTCTTTACATTTATGCTTCCACTGTAGTGGTGTACCACTGAGGCAGTTAATCACACAGTGAATCCATCCTTCTCCTATGAAGGAACTGGGGACTCGAACCATGAGCCTTTGAGATTTCAGTGCAGCTTCTTACCATTAAGCCACCAGAGCACCCTACTCCTATGAACCCCCATATAATTCATACCTTTTATCAATAGCCTCTATTCATTCACTATCCCATTAGCTCTAGAAGTCTTTCCTCAGGCAGAGGGTACAGTAGATGATATTCCAAGACAGTTCCCCTTGGCCAAAGAACCAAGGGCTAATCTATTTCACCAAAACTCTCTTCTCAATGCTTTCTCTTGACAATCTTTTCTCATTCCAATTTGTGGTTGTTGTTAGTGGTATTGTATGCTATCAAGTGAGAACTGACCCTTACCTGATCCTTCAAGGAGTTTTCAGAGGCAGTAAATTTCATAGGAGGAGACAGCTCATCCTTCTCCCAAGGAGTAGCTGATAGATCCGAACCATGGGCCTTCATGATTGTAGCAAAGCTTCTTACCATAAGGCCATCAGAGCTCCCCAATTTAGACCTACAAATGGTCTTATTCTTTTGGACCCAACAACTGATTTGGGTACAATCAATATAGTAGCTGTCATATTATTGTTGATACCTACATTTCTATTCAGAGTAGAGTGATCATTTTTAGTAACCCAGAAAATTTCTAATCTTAAACTTTGGTAGCTTAAGATTCTCAAAGACCATACATTTCAACTTTGTGTATATGTGTGTAGAAGTCAGTTATTTCTAGTCCCTTAAATACTATACTTTAAAGGTCAAAAGGAGGTCTGGCGGAATAGTACGCAAGGTGTTGCACTGTAAACCCAAAGGCTGGCAGCTCAATTGTAACAGCTACAAGATGAGCATTCTCTTCTTGTGCATGAAAACCCACGGAAGGGTCAGCCATTAGTCAGTTCCAACTTGGCAACAATCAGACAGACAGACAGACAGACAGAGGCCATATTTGATGGTTCTTCTACCAGATCATTTCTTCGCTGCTTTTCATTTTCGCACCTCAAATTATAAGCTCAGTTGGAACCTCGTCACTTTTTTAGAAATTATCCTTTCTTCCAGTTTCTATTCAGTATCCACTTCTTTTTTTTATTTTAAAAAAAGTATATTGGTTTGTTTACAAAGTTTGTATACACCATGTTTCACACTATCTTTCATTCACATTGTGTTTCATACAATCATTCCCACTCATTATGTTTTCATCACCACTGAACTGTGTGGATGACTACTGCTCCACCAAGTTTCACTTTTTCAATAATTTGCCACCATATGAAATTGTTGTTGTGTTGTGTACCATCAAGTTGGAACTAACCCATAGCTGACACTCTGTGGGTTTTTCAGGGCAGTTAAATTGCACAGGAGGAGACTGCCCATCCTTCTCCCAGCAGCTGGTGGATTTGAACTTTGTCCTTTGTGATGTAGTCCAACTTCTTATCTCTGGGCCATCAAAGCTCCATATATATATATATATATATATATATATATATATAGTATATAATGTATAGTATATAATGTATAGTATATAATGTATAGTATATAATGTATAGTATATAATGTATAGTATATAATGTATAGTATATAATGTATATTATCTAGTATCTAGTATCCAGTATCTAGTATCTAGTATATAGTATATAGTATATATTAGAGAGAGAGAGAGACAGAGACAGAGAGATATTAGATATTGTTGCTCTTGTTGTTATGTGCTGTCGAGTCGCTTGCGACTCATAGTGACCCTATGTACAACAGCTCTAAACTCTGTTCTGTCCTGTGCCAATCTCACTGTCTCCGACACACTCATTCCGATTGCCCCAGTCACCGAATCAATCCATCTCCCAGAGGGCCTTCCCCTCCTGCGCCTGCCCTCCACCCTCCCAAGCATGATGTCCCTCTCCAAGGACCGGTCTCTCCTTACAACATGTCCAAAGTATGTTAGACGGAGCCTCAGAATCCTTGCCTCCAAGGAGCCGCCTGGTTTGACTCTAGTTGTTATGTGCCATCGAGTTGCCTGCGACTCATAGTGACCCTATGTACAACAGCCCTAAACCCTGCTCTGTCCTGTGACAGTCTCACTGTCTCTGACACACCCACCCCGATTGCTCTAGTCACTGAATCAGTCCACCTTATAGAGGGTCTTCCTCTCCTGCGCTGTCCCTCCGCATTCCCAAGCACACATATATATCTCATAATTGTTCTGTCAATATCCCTGAATTAGTGATTGTACTTCTCTTATTATCTGCCAAATTATTATGCCCTTATGCATACCAACTGGCAAAGAGTAAATATTAAAATATCTGAAATATGAATAATGAATGTATAAAAGTCATTAGAAAATTAATATTCAAGTCATAAATATTTTTAAGTACCTACAAAGTGAAAAGTAATCATTTTCAGTTGGGACCCAGACTGAAAAATACTATGTCATTTTTGTAAAAAAGTTCCAAGATAAAGTTGGTTGTCAAAGTTTTTGCATGCATATGTGATGAATAAAAATACCATACCCTGAGTCAGGTACAACCTAAATCCTCAGAGTGATAGTTCTGCTTCTGAACACTTTAAAGAGATCTTTTTTCAAAAGAGATGTTCAGTACCATACTCTGAATTCTTCACTGTTGCTTCTATGGCCCTTAATTGTGCATCCAGATAAAATGAAATCCTTATCAAAATCAATATACTCTGTATTTATATGATGTTATGCAGTGATCTACTTGTGACAATCTTTGTTTTCTTTCATTTTGGTTTTGGATATATATATATATATATATGATTTTGGAAATTATAATACTAAGAGATTTGTAGCATAACTTCAGTGAATTACTGCGTATTTAAAACATATCATGAAAATTTAATAAGTCTTTAAATGTAAATTATCTGGGTTATATTTTTCCTTAAAAGCAAAAAAAAAAACCCTCCTAACATATAGATAAAATATACTTTATTTACCAAGAAAATGCAGGACTATGCTTTAATTAAAAAGATGAAGCCTTTCACAAGATATGTCATTATGCTTTTATAATGGCTAGAACTGAATTAAGACAATAATAAAACTCATTTTTCACTTTGGGCACATATTGCTTCATGGTCAGTCCCTATGAAGTATAGATGAGTCAGAAAAAAAATCTACGCTTCAATTGTAGTAACATATACAAATTCTCTGCGCAATGAAAAATTACTCCTCTAGGGATGACAGAAGGAGAACTGATGCCTTTGAGCTGTGGTGCTGAAAAAGAGTATTGAATATACCATGGACTGCTAAGAAAATTAACAGGTTTGTCCTAGAAAGGGTTAAACCGAGCTTCTCCTTGGAGGTAAGGGGTTTGAAGCTTCATCTGACATACTTTGGACATGTTGCAAGGAAGGATCAGTCCTTGGAGAGGGACATCATGCTTGGGAGGTTGGAGGAACAGCACAGGAGAGGAAGATCCTCTATGAGGTGGATTGATTCAGTGATTGGAGTAATAGGGGTGGGTGTGTTGGAGACAGTGAGGCTGGGATAGGACAGAGCAGGGCCTAGGACTGTTGTACATAGGGTCTCTATGAGTCACAGGTGACTCGACTGCACATAACAACAACAACATGGCCAGGAGGGACTAGTCCCTGGAGAAAGACATCATGCTTGGAAGGTAGAAAGAACAGTGCAGGAGAGGAAGACTCCGGATGAGATGAATTGATAGAGTAAGTGGGGTAATTGGAGTAGATGTGTCAGAGATAGTGAGACTGGCTCAGGATAGAGTAGAGTTCAGTGCTATTTTAGATAGGATTGCTATGAGTCATAGTTGACTTGATGGCACATAACAACAACAAAAGCATGCCCATTCTTACCAGCCATTCTAATGCTTCTTATTTAAAAAACAAACACATAGAAAGCATTCATTCAAACTAGACACCAGCAATGGGTTTTTTAAAGTAAAAATGACCCAATGAAACTATTTTGGGCTTTGCAGGTCATATGGCTAATCTTCTTAACTGTCATTATTTTGTCATAGATAATAAATCCACAAGCAAATGAACATGGCTGTAATATAATAAAACTTTATTTACACAAACAGTATGCTGGGCTTTCAGGTTATGAATAAATCAATCAATGAAGCGGCAAAGTTGCTGTAAAGTATGAGTCTGGCAAAAATAATTACAAGATGTGCTTATAGGATTTGTATTAGATGCTGCATATGCATGATATGCACACTGTTTTATATTAACTATATAACATGAGGGGGAAGTTAGTGGAGATTTTAGCTAAGCAATTCATTCGAGAAGCTGAGATATATGTAGAACAACTTTGCATGAGGATTGGAGGAAGACTTATCAACAACCTGCGTTAATGCAGATGATACAACCTTGCTCACACAAAATTAAGTGAACCTGAGATACTTGCTGCAGGAGACCAAAGACTACAGTCTTCAGTATGGATAAAATACTCACCCCTAGGCCAACAGCTAGCATCATGATAAATGGAGAAAAGATTGAAATTCTCAACGATTACCTCTCACTAGGACCCACAATCAATACTCTTAATAACAGTTACAAAATCTGTTGCATTGAGAAAATATGCTGTCAAAGAACTCTTCAAAGCATAAAAGAGCAAAGGTGTCAATTTAGAGACTAAGGTGTACCTAATCCAAACCATGATAGGCATCTGACCATTAGTCAGTGAATAACAATGACAGAAGAAGAATCAATGCCTTTGAATTGATTCTTCTACTCTAGTCTAAGAATACTGGCTATAATATGGGCTGCCAAAAGAACAAATAAGTCCATCTTGGAGGAAGTTCAACCAGAGTGCTCCTTAGAAGCTAACATGGTGAAATTTCATTTCACATATTTCGAATATGTCGTCACAAGGTAACAGTCAGACAGTATGCTGAGAAAAGTGGAGGGTCAAAGAAAGAGTGGAAGACTATCAACAGGATGGATTGACACAGTGATTAACTCTGGACTCAAGCATATCAGAGGTGATAAAAATGGCACAGGATAAGGCAAGGCTCAGATCTGTTGCTCATAGTTGTACTATGAGTTGTATTTGACTTGGCTGCATCTAACATGTTTACCTCACCCTTTTTCATAGCTACCTAATCTAGCAATAAAGTGGAGGGTTTCTGTGCATTATACTCTGATCTCACAGTTCTTGTTGTTCTATAATATTCAAACAATAAAATCATACATATCCTAATTTTAAAATCTACAAACACCTTTTAGTCCAGGTTCAAAAAGTCGATTTCTTTTATAAATCTTAATTCAGCAATTGTATTTTTAACAGCCAATAATTTTGCTAGATAGGATTTGTTTCTAATAAACTAACTCTGTTCATTGCCCATAATTCCTTTATCTTCAGGATGTTTACCAATTTTTTCTAGTCTTTAAAAATGTTCTCAAATTCACTGTGAAGTCAAGTTACATTTGCATTGCATCTATTTTAAGAAGTTTTTCTCTCTCAAAATATTTTTGAGTTCTGAATTTACCAATCAGAAAATAAAGTTAAATATGCAAAGCACTAAATATGACCTTATCTATTTAAAAATGATCAATAATATTGTAAACTTATTCTTTTTCTCAAAATTGTACTCTACCACCAATACTCCTCCACAATTAATCCAAAACCTAGTAAAGATTCAAAATGAAGTACACTGATTCATATTGTTGGAAAGTAGTTACTTATTTATGAGTAAAATTTCAATTTTTCATTCTCCATCTTGAAAAAAATGTCTCTAACAATCAGCTTTCATTAAGTCATCAGCCCCTCTATTTGTGATATCCAATAAGATATACTCCTCTGTGTTTCTGACATCCAGTTTTGCTTTATCTTCTTTGGCTACATAAATTTTTAGGGTCTATTTATTAAAAATTCTGTTGTTATTGTTTCAGCTAGGGTCATTGCAAAAATTCCAAAGCAGTAACATCTAAATATAAAGTTATACCTTAAATGTAAAGTTTAAGTTACATCATCAAGCCATACAACTATGAATTTTAACATAAAATGATAAAACACATAAAGATTTTAGATAATATTATAAAAGCTGCTTCTTTTAAGAGGCAGTGTTTACAACAATGAGTAATTGGAAATTCAAAGTCTCTGTAAATTTTCATTAAAATTAATAATAAAAAAAATGATAAAAAAAGAGGCAGTGTTCCATAAATTAAAACTTAAAAGTAAGTGTTTAGTGAATTAAAACAGAATTTCCAGTAAATAAAAACCTTACATGACTGAAATATTCATTCTCAATAATGGGAACATTTAAGTAACTATTATCTGTCAAAAACAAGGATCAGACTTTTTGAGGTCATTAAAATACCAAGGTGTGAGAAATACAGAAAGCATACCATGAAATTACACAATTGGGGTAATATTGTTGAATCTATCTGGGAAAAAATGTGTCAAAACCTTCACAAAGTAAGAAATAGTCGGACAAATTCTCTCTGTTCCTTGATGTGAAGCAGGATCATAAAATTATTCCAATATTGGCAAAAAAGAAGGAAGTGTATACAAGTTACATGTGAAATATTTGTAAGAACTTTACTGTCTATGCTGTTGCCAGTACGTTGTTGCTGTGATGTATCATCAAGTCAATTATGGCTCATAGCAGTCCTGTGCACTACAGCTCTGCACACTACTGTATCCCCAGCCAGTCTCACTGCTTCAGACACACCTACTCCCAGTAACCCAGTTACTGTGTCAATCCATTCCTTCTAGGGTCTTCCTCTCTTGTGCTATTCCTCCACCCTTCTAAACATGATGTCTTTCTCCTAGGACTAGTCCCTCCTGATAGCATGCCCAAAGTATGTGAGACAAAGCCTCAAAATCTTTGCCTCCAAGGATCAGCTTAGTTTCTGTCTCTCGAAGACACACCTGTTAGTTCTCTTGGTTGTCCACAGTACATTCAATACTCTTCTCTAGCACCACAACTCAAAGGCATAAGTTCTTCTGCCATCTTTGATCATCTTCCAGCTCTCTGAGGCATAGCAACTGCTAAAACCATGGCCTGGATTAGGCACACCTTAGTCTCTAAGACTGACATTATTGTTGTGCGGCACTCTGGAGAAGTACCTGACAGCAGAATATCCTTATGCAATCTGTCTTTTGATTTCTTGACTTCTAGTGGCAAGAGTGTGGATTGTAGAGCTAAGCAAGCTGAAATTGTTAACAGTCTCAATCTATTCTCCTATCATGCTGTTGTCAGTGTCTCAGTGATGAGACTCTTCATTTTCTTGATTTTGAGTTTCAATCCATATTGAATACTACAGTCTTTGCCCCTCTGCAGCAAGTGCTTCAGGTCATCCTCAGTTTCAGCAAACAGAATTGTGTCATCTCCATAACACAGGTTGTTGATGAGTCTTCCTCCAACCCTGATACCACATTCCTCCTCATAAAGTCTGGTCTCTTGAATGATCCATTCCACATACGGCTTGAAAATGTTTGAGTATAAATGCAAGCCTTTCAACTTCAAGCAGGGATTAGAAAAAAATACCAGTTTGAATACATGGGGAAAAGAATAGGTCCAGTAAATTGAAGGAGAAAGAAGATTTAAATCAGAACAATTTATCTGTGACTGGTATAGCTCATTTTACTTACTTTAAAAAGTAAACCAATAGTGATGCATGAAGTATTACCATCACTGTGGGGACAACAAAATAGGCCTGTAGTCAATGAGAAAAGTACGACTACAATTGAGACATGTTTATCAATGGCTCCCTTGACCATAAAATTAAAACCAGCAAAAGTCTTTAAATTAGCCTGAGGAAACAGTAAAGAAGTTTGAAGGCTAGGCCAAAATATTCACATATATGCTAGAGGTAACTTAAAAGTCAATATTTATATTATCTATTTGGAACATAAAATCTATTTTTTTTTAAAAAATGACACAATTAGGACTTATTTAGAACCTTACTGGCACAAACCTTTGGTATAGAATACTAAAGTGAGGAAATACTAAAACTACTTTGCAAATTAGCATAGAACTCTACAGAATACCACTGCCTTCAACTGAAGATAAGATCATCACAATATCAGTAATTTATAATCTTCTCCTTATTAATTCATTAAATGTTTATTAAATGTTTACTAATTCATGCCTATTACTAGTCACACAAAATGTAAAGAGATTACACTACTCAAGAGATAGGAAGTTGCAACATGGACTGGGAACAAAAATTCAAAAACACAAACCAAGACCTAGCAATATGTTAGCTACGAGAAACACATCCCAGACACAAAGGCATGCACAAGTTAAAAATGAAAATAATATATATCAATAAACAGTACCCCAAAGAAACAGAAGCAGCAATAATAATTTTAAATAAAATAGACTTCAAATTAAAATTCATGATGAGATGAAAAAGGATAGTGAATAAGGATTAAAGTGCCAATCTACCAAGTAAACCTAGCAATAATAAACCTCTATGCTCCCAATGATAAAAATCCAAAGTACATAAAACAAACTAACAAATTTAAAGAGGAAGAGACAGTTCTATAATTATAATAGAAGATTTCAACCCATCATTTTCAACAGTGGACAGAAGAAATAGAAATTCAATACAGATACAAAAAATCTTAATAACATAATCAACTCACTTGACCTCCCACATATATATGGAACATATTATGAAACAACAGCACAATATGTATTTTTCTCTGAAAAACATAGTTATTTCTCCAGAATAAATTATGTTCTAGGTGACAAGGCAAGCCTGAAAAATTTGCCTCTGAGCATAACACTATAAAACTAGAAATCAATAAAGGAGAGTACAAAGAAAAATTAAATTCTTCGAAACTCAACAACACGTTACCTAAAATCTAAGCCACAGCAGAATTTGAAAATAAATTTTTAAAAAAATAAATTTTTAAATTTTTAAAGTCATTCTTAGAGAATGGAGATGCATAACATAATCTCTAGGACACAGCTAAAAGATGCTTAAAAGAAAATTTATTCTCTTTGTTTGAGATATCACTCAGCATGATGTAAAAAAATAAAATTTATAGCAATAAAAGCAAACATCAAGGAAGAACATATACTCAAATCAATAACTCAACCCACCAACTAGAAAAAGTAAAAATGGAAGAGAAAACTAACTCTGCAGTCAGAAAAATAACCTAAGAAAAAACAACAACAACAACAAAAATTAAAACCAGAAAGTAGAAAAGCAATGGAAAGAATCAACAATACTAGAACTTAGTTCTTTAAGAGAATCACTAAAATTGGCAACCAGAAGCCAAACTGACAAAGTAAAATCATTAGCAAATCTCCAAAATAACAATTTAAATGAGTGATATTACAATATAAGTAATGAAGATAAAAGGTATAGTAATAGAATACTATAAAAACATGTACTTTAACAAACTTGAAAACCTATTCAGAGGCATCGTCTGACATACTTTGGTCATGTTGCAAGGAGGGACCAATCCTTGGAGAGGGACATCATGCTTGGGAGGGTCGAGGGCAGGCTCAGGAGGGGAAGGCCCTCTGGGCTATGGATTGATACAGTGACTGGGGCAATCGGGATGAATGTGTCAGAGACAATGAGATTGGCACAGGACAGAGAAGAGTTTAGAGCTGTTATACATAGGGTTGCTATGAGTTGCAAGTGACTCGATGGCACATAACAACAACAAAAACAATGAGAAATTAATCCACTTGAAGAGGCCTACTATATACCTAATCCAACACAAACAGAAGTAGAAAATCTAAACAGACCCATAATAAAAGAAGGAATCTATCTAGTTTCAGAACTAGAGGATTCTACCAAGTTTAAAGAAACTAGTCATACTAATTCTACTCAAATTATTTAAGAAGACAAAAAAACCAGTATTTTCAAATGCATCCTACAAAGCCAGCAGAACCCTAATATCAAGGTCTGACAAAGATACCACTTAAGAAAAATAAAGGGAAAGAAAAATACAAAATTGCAGATCAATAAATAGCTCACATATACAGACATAAGAATTTTCAAGAAGATTCTGGCCAATAAAGTACAATGTTGTCTGTATGTGCCATCAAGTCCTTTGTAACTCATAGCAACTCTATTTACAATAGCTCTGAAACCCACTCTATGCTGAGCCAGTCTCACTGTTGCCTACACACCTGCCCCCATTGCCCCAGATACTGTCAATCCATCTCATCTGGGGTTTCCTCCTCCTGTACTGTCTCTCCACTTTTCCAAGTCTGATATCCTTCTCCATGGACTAGTACCTCCGGCAACATACCCTACATGTGATAGATAGAGATTAAAAATCTTTGCCTCCAAGGAGCAGCTTGGTTTCACCCTCTCTACAACAGACCCATTAGTCCTCTTGGCAGTCCATGGTATGGTCAGTACTCTTCTCCAGCACTACAATTCAAAGGTATCAATTCTTCTGCCATATTTGGTCATTTCCAGCTCTCTGATGCATAGCTAGTAATTGCAAAGACCATGGCCTTTATCAGGAACACTTTAGTCTCTAGACTGTTGAGCTTCAATCCATATTGAAGACTGCTGTAACTGACCCTTTGCAGCAAACACTTCAGGTGCTTCTCAGTTTCAGCAAGAAAACTTGTGTCATTTGCATAACGCAGGTCATTGGTGAGTCTTCTGATAATCCTGATGCCACATTCCTCTTCATAAAGCCTAGCCTCCCAAATGATCAGTTCTGCATATATTTTGAAGAGGTTTGGAGACAGGACACACCCCTGACATACTCCTTTCTTGATTTTGAACATGCTGATAGATTTGAAAGCAGGAATCTGGAAACTATGAACTTTGATAAATGTCGATAGTTCTAGAAGGATTTAAGGCCTTTTGTTCATGGGGTCGCTATGAGCCATGCTTGACTTGAAGGCAATTAACAACAACAAGTGTTTCCTTAGTTGTTCTGATGATTGCCTCTTAGTCTAAATATAGGTTTTGCTTGAGCACAATTAAGTGCTCTGGGATTCCCATTCTTCTCAAGGTTAAACACAATTTGTTGTGATCTCCAAAGTCAACTGCTTTTGTGTAGTCAATGAAACACAGACAGACATTCCTCTAGTAATCCCTGCTTTTAGCCAAGATCCATCTGACAGTGGCAAAGATGTCTCTAGTACCATGACCTCTTCTAAACCTACCTTGTATTTCTGCTGATGTACTATTCCAGTAATTTTTGGAAAATCTTCAGCAAGATTGTGTGTAATGCTAATCATATTGTCCTATAAGTTCCACACTCTGTCAGAGAATATGAATCTCTACCAGTCAGTTGGCCAGGTAGTTGTCCTCCATATTTCTTGGCACAACCTAGTGAGAATGTCCAGGTAAGTGTCTGTTTGCTGGATTATGTCAATTGGTATTCCATCAATTCTTGGAGCCTTGTTTTTCTGCCAATTCCTTCAGAGCCCCTTACACTTCCTCTTTCATGACCACTGTCTCTTGATCATATGTTATTTTATGAAATTTTTTTGTGTTGGCCAATTCTTTCTGGTACAGTGACTCTAAGTCCTCCTTCCATCTTCCTTTAATGCTCCTCAGATCATTTCATATCTGCTGTAGCATCCTCAAGTATTAAAACTTGAGGCTTGAATTTGTTCAATTCCTTCAGCTTAAGAAATGTAGAGTTTAGCCCTTTCAATTTTCTGACTCCAGCTCCTTGCACATTTCATTATATAATACTTTCCTTTCTCCTTCCAAACATCCCTTTGAATTCTTCTGTTAACTTCCTTTACATCCTGGTTTTCCCCCTTTGCTTTGGTTTCTTAGTCCTCAAGGGCAATATTCAGTGTATCTTCTAACATCTATCTCAGTATTTTCTTCCTCTTCTAACTTTGTAATAACCATTTGTATTCTTCATGGAAAATATTCTTAATATTCTCCTTTGGAGAATATAGCTCCTCTGGTCTTTGTTCATTAATGTTTGTTCTTAAAGGTCTCAAACCTGTTACTAAGATTTTTTTTTTTTTTGTTAAATTCAGGTGGAATGACATTCCCGGAACATTTAATTGTGCTTATGTGAAACCTATACTTGGACCAGGAGGTAGTCATCAGAACAGAGGAAGGAGACACTGCATGGTTCAAAACTGGAAAAGGTGTATGCCAGGGATATATTCTAACTTCATACCTTTTCATTCTATATGCAGAACAGATCATCTGGAAGCTAGGCTCTCTGAGAAGAAATGTGGCATCAAGACTGGAGGAAGATTCACCAATAATATGCATTATGCAGATGACACAACCCTGCTTTCTGAAACTGAGGAGGACCTGAAGCACTTGCTGTAGAAGATCAAGTACTGAAGCCTTAAATATGGATTGAAGCTCAACATCAAGAAAACAAAGATTCTCACCAATGGGCTGACTGGCAGCATCATAATGGATGGTGAAGAGATTGAGATTGTTAGCTCTGCAATCAGCATTCTTTGTACCAGCAGCCAGGAAATCAAGAGACAGATTGCATTGGGAGATTCAGCTATCAGGGACCTCTCCAGAGTACCGATGAGATACAATGTCAGTCTGGAGACTAAGATGCACCTGATCCTACTGACAGAGAACATCCTATGTGCTGGAAATTGACAAAAAGGAGTTACTGGAACTAATATAAGGGTTCACCAAAGTGGCAGGGTAAAAGATCAATGAGTTTGATTCTCTTTGGATTAATAAGGAGAAATACAAAAAAGAAATATAGAAACTAATACTGCTTACAATAGATTCCAAGAAGATAAAACACCTAGGAAAATATCTTAGGAGCTTAAAGATTTACATAAGGAAAAGTAACAGATAACACTGCCAGAAAATAAAGGAAACTTAATGAAAAAAACATACCATGTTTTGGATTGGAAGATTTAACACTGATACCAATATTCTCCAAAGCAATGTACAGAGAGAATCCAATCTCAAACCAAATATTAAGAACATTCTTTAACAAAGTGGAAAAACTAATCAGCTGCACTGCCAACCTGAAGGCATGTGGTTCAAATCCACCAGCTGCTGCATGGAGAAAGCTAGGCAATCTGTTCCTGTGTGATGCATAGCCTCTGGAACCAGCTATAGGGTCAGAGATGAGTCAGCTCCAACTGGACGGTACACAACAACAACACATAATCCTTAACTTTATAAAGTGATTAAAAAAGTCAGTAAAGTGTTGTTGAAGAAAAAGGAACAAGGTAGAAACTCACACTCCTCAATCTCGGGAATTACTATAGAGCTACGCTAGTGAAACAACTTGGTACTGGCACAATAACACACTGATCAAGGTAACACAATTGAGAATATAGAAGTCAGTCCTTCCAACTACAGACAACAAATTTTGACACAGGGTCGATTCCTTTTAATAGGGAAGAGGAATTCTATGAAACAAATAATTCTGGTAAAATTGGATATTTATAGGTAAGCAAAACAGAATCCATACTTCACAACATGCACAAAAACTAATTCAAGACCTAAAATGCTAAAACTATGAAACTCCCAGAAGATAATAAAACTCAAACTTAAGGATCCTAATTTCTGGCTTAAATATACTATCAAACTTAACCAAAAAAGCCACAAACAATAGATGATAAACTATTTCCTAATCTATTTTATGTTTATCTTTATGTTTGTCTTTACCAAACAAGTAAAAGAAAGTCTTCCCACACTCATTTTTGCCAATGACATCTGATAAAAGTTGTCGTTGTTGTTGTTTACTATTGAGTCAAGACCGAATCAGCTGACCACCCAGTGGGTTTTCAGAGGCAGTTTTAATTGTCCAGGAGGTGACTGACCACCTTTCTCCTGTAGAACTGGTGAATTTTAACCTCATGCCTTAGGGATTTCAGTGCCGCTCCTTACCACTAGGCCACCAAAGAAACCTGGTCATGTCAACAACAAGAATATAAAAATGGACAAAGGACATGAACAGACATTTTGTCAAAGATATTCAGACAGCGAACAAATACATCAAGAGTTGCTTACAATCATTAACCATTTATCTCATCCTTTCATTTTCATTGAAAAGGAAATGACTGAAAGTTGATCTTCATGGGAGGAGGTGCCCATCTTTCTCTTGCAAAAGTGCTGGTGGATTTAAACTGTCGGAGAAGGATGGCTTTCAGGTTAGCAGCACAATTCTCTATTGACTATGCCATGCAAATCAAAACTACAGTGAGATACTTACTATATCATCCTTGCAAAACCAGCAATGTTCAAAAAATAGAATAATAACTGGTGATATTATCAATCATTTATGTGGAATTGCCACCTGGAATAAACACTATAGAAAAATTCATGGTTCTCCCTAAAAGCCTATATATCAAAATATTTGGGGGAGCTCTGGTGGCCTATTGGCAAGAAGCTGCAATGCAATCCTGAAGGCACACGGTCCCAATCCACCAGATGCTCTGATGAAGAAGGAGGGGCAATCTCCTCCTGCGCCAGTCAGATCTGACTCGAGGTACACAACAAGAAAACATTTTATAACTCAGTAATCTTGCTTCTAAATACATATTCTAGAGAAATAAAAACAGTGTTATATGCACACCCATGTTTATTACTATATTATACCTACTCTTCACTTATCAACTATGAAATATTGTAGAATGAGTATGAGGATCCAAGTAGGGGGAGGGTGGAAGCAGAGGGATGAGGATAGGGGGAGGGAAGAGTTACTCATATGGTTGCACAATTTGTTGGGAGGAGTTTAATGAAATGGGAAAGATCTGGTGTGAAAAACAGTGATTTGAACTTTGTAAATAAATCAGTATAAAATAAAAAATATTTTAAAAATTATATTGTTCTCCAACATTTTCTTTTTATTACAATAGTAAAAACAAAAAGTACTACACAAATATTTTGGCCATTAGGACCTGAAAATACAAATGGGGTGTCAGAACCCTTGAAAATTGGCTATTTATAGCCATTGAGTTAGCACCAGTGGGGACTTGATCTCCAGCTACCTTAATTGTGGACACATGTCTCACAAATCATTGACAACTCTGGGACCAATACAAAATTGTCCTTTCCACACTATGAGAAAGGGCAATGAGATGGTAAAGACACTTGAAAGATGGTGGTAGAGAGTGAAGAGATTATGGCTCTGCTATGAAGAGACTGTGGCAAGGTGTAACCAGAAGAATCTGGAGATAAAGGCCATAGTTAAATATTTTGCTTGCTGGATGATTAAAATCAGAGGCTTCTTGCATTTGTGTTGCTGAACTGAACCAAGATTCTCACTAGTTGACTCAGAAGCTGTCTTTCACTAATTAAGGAATTGTGTCTTGCTGTTAAGCTCACTTGGCTGCTGGACTATATCTCTACATATGTGATATTCTTTGCCTCCCTCCTCTCCCAACCTATTTCCCTAATGAAACCATCAACTATGAGTAAAGTCTGTGATTATTGCAATGAACACCAGACCCAATAATCGGTAAAAATAGGTTCAGGAACATGGAGGAAGGGGCATGTCTGACTTTGTAACTCTTCTGGTACTACGAATATTATCGATGGGGAAATTTTCCCTTTATGAAGTGGGTAGAAGTCAGTCTCCGGCACCTCTATGTTGCAATCTGCTTCTTTTACAAGGTATTAGTAGGTATAGATCAATGCCAATTAATCTTATTAGATGCATTTATATGAATGATTGTATGAAACATAATGTGAATGAAGACATGTATAAAATACAGTGAATATGAATTTTGTAGGCAAACCAATATAAAAATTTAAAAAAGAAACGAAATCACTTACTACATTGAATAAATTGACTGCAAAGGACATCTAAAAAAATGCTAAAGAGCCTTTGTCACTTTGAACACTAAAGTGTACCTGACCCAAGCAGTGGTATATTCAATTGCTTCATATGCATGTAAAAATTGGACATATATAAACACTGAAGAAGGCATCAAACTTGATAAAGTATAGGGTCATCAAAAAAAAGAGTAAGATTCTGAATGAGATATGCTGACACAGTGATTTCAACAACTACCTGCACAATGCAGATTACTGTGATGAGAGTACACAACAATGTTGTGTTTGTTTCTGTTGTACATTGGGTTACTATTAGGCAGAACCTACTTGATAGCACTTAACAGCTACAAAGTAAAATGAAGAATAGTTTCTCTCAGAAAAAGTTGCACATATTTTCTAAACTAATGATAAAACAAGCTTTGAAGCAGGAGTGGCATCCTCTTCAGAAACAACTTGCCTCCAGAAACTCTAAGAACTCGGAGAAAAGATGAAAGTTATACAAGTGTTCAGATCTTTTGTTCATAGGGTCCCTATGAGTCATCTACAACTCGACGGCACTTAATAACAACAACAATGCATAAACTAAAGCAAGCTTCTTCTCCAGAACGTAATCATGTCAGAAATTAATAACAAAAAATATTTAGTCATTTGAAAAATATAAAAACACATTTCTAAACTATACTTGGACCAAATAAGAATTCAGAAGAGAAGAAGTGATTAGTTTAAAGTAGACTATTTCTAGGTAATCTTCAGTAAAATCTTGCTTGCATGTGAAATCAGTGAGATTGTTCTGTAGTTTCCACATTCTGTTGGGTCACCTCTCTTTGGGATAGGAACAAATATCGATCTCTTCCAGTCAGTTGGCCAAGTGGTTGTTCTCCAGATTTCTTGGTAGAACTTGGTGAGCACGTCCATGGCAGCATCTGTTAACTGAAATATGTCAATTGATATACCATCTATTCCTGGAGCCTTATTTTTTGCCATTTCCTTCAAAGCAGCTTGAACTTCTTCTTTCATCACCATAGGCTCTTGCTCATATGTTGTT
>NW_006399782.1:20128687-20144277 GCF_000299155.1 Elephantulus edwardii | reverse complement strand
GAATACCATGGACTGCTAGGAAAACAAACAGATTTGTCCTGGAAAGGGTTAAACCGGGTGGCTCCTTGGAGGCAAGGATTCTGAGGCTCTATCTAAGATACTTTGGACATGTTGTGAGGAGAGACCTGTCCTTGTAGAGGGACATCATGCTTGGGAGGGTGGAGGGACGGCTCAGGAGAGGAAGGCCCTCTTTGAGGTGGATTATTCAGTGACTGGGATAATTAGGATGGGAGTGTCGGAGACAGTGTGATTGGCACAGGACAGAGCAGAGTTTAGGGCTGTTGTAGATAGGGTCGCTATGAGTCGCAGGCGACTCGACAGAACATAACAACAACAACAACAACAATTCCTAGGTAAGTATTACATACCAAAAGTAATAAAATAAGAAATAGAATATCTGAAAATATTTATAATTAATAATTGACACTTTAAAATTCTCAAATAAAATAGTTATCCTATATGGTCTTACAAATGAATCATGCCAAATCTTAAAGGTATGAATATTCTCAATATTAAATAAAGTAACACACGATGAAAAAGAATAAAAAAATGATAATAAAATATAATAACCTTATTATATTAAAATAATTATCCTTAACTCATGTGAGGACTGACAAAACTTGATATCAAAAATACAGTGTGTGATAAAGGAAAAATACATGCTAACAATGAATTAACATAAATGCAAAAATATTAAATAAAATTAAAACTATAAAAAATGTATGTACATACACATACATAATAGTCTTACAAGAATCTATCTCAGGAATGTAAGAGTAGTTTAAGATCAGAAAATACATTATGTAGTACAGCATTCAATCATTCTATCTCCACCTTCATTTCTGTCACCAAGTCCATGTTTTCCAACTACTGATTCTTCTTCCCTGTTCCCCACTTTTGCATTGCAGTCACCCGTTATTATCAATGCATCTTGATTGCATGTTTGATTCATCTCCAACTGTAAGACTTTGTAGAAATCATCTATTTCTTCTTCTTTGGGTCTGGTTGTTGGTGCATATATCTGAATGATAGTGGTATTCACTGGACTTCCTTGTAAGTGTATGGATATAATCCTATCACTCACAATGCTGTACTTCAAGACGGATCTAGAAATTTCTTTTTTAACCATGAAAGCAACTCCATGTTTCCTCACCTTTTCATCTCCAGCATAGTAGATCTTATGACCGCTTGACTCAAAATGTCCCATGCCAGTCCATCTCATCTCTCCAATGCCTTGTATGTCAATATTTATGCGTTCCATTTCTTTCTTAACAATTTCTAATTTTCCTACATTCATGGTTCTCACATTCCATGGTCCAATCACTAGTGTCTGCTTACAACTATTCCTCTTCCTTTGTATTTCCATGCTTGAAAGTTCTACCTAGGTTGCCCTTTCTGTTCATCTACGTGGTTGTACATAGGGTTTTCAGAGGCCTGCTATTTCAGAAGTGGATGGCCAATCCTTCTTCCTAGTCTGTCTTAATCTGAATGTTTAGGAGTATCTGACAGACAGCAATTTGTGGAGCAGTGAAAGATAAATCCCTCATTGTGGAGTTAACCATTAGTTACAGTGTAGTCCCTGCCCTTAGCCCAGTGCCTTGACCCACTTATTTCCCAGCTCTGCCCTCCACCAGGATACCCCTTCACTTCTGCCAAATGCCTTCAGAATTAATCTCCGATTGTCCAACCCATGACCTGAAAGCTTGTATCTGAAGCTTTCTTGGCTCCTGTGATTCCAAACACGTAAACTGTAGACAAGTGTGTGTGTGTGTGTCCAGGGCCTATTAAGTTTAGTTGTACTGTCTCCAAAGGGAAGGTGATGTGTCCTGTAGAACATTTTTTAAGAGACATAAACGCAGGTTATCCACATGGATTTCACCTGATGGTATGCATAGGAATCATATAGATTACATCTGCGGAAAAAACCGCTGGAGAAGCTCAATATCAGCTGTGAAAACTAGGCCAGGAGCTGATTGTGGAACAGACCACCAACTACTCATATGCCAGTTCAAGCTGAAGCTGAGGAAAATTAAATCGAATCCACAGGAGCCAACAGTACTTGATAAACAGGAAAATGTACAATTAAATTAATAAATTATCCCTCATGTACAAAATTAATTTTACAAGAGATCTATTGCATTAGTGACCATAACGGTGAATGGGGAAGGTGGTGGAAAGAAAAAGAAAGAATTGAAAAGGAAAAAGAAAATAAAGAAAAATATTATGCTCATCAGTAGAAAGGAATATATTATACTTATCAATAGAAAAAATATTATGCTCATCAATAGAAAGAATGGAAGTAGATAAATTGTACCTTAGCCCACAGTAGGACAGAACTCTTCTAATACTAACCTAGTTAAAATGTTCTGGATCTACATGAACCAATATTGATAGAAATGAATTAACATTTGTATCAAATAACACAAACGTAGGTTGCAAAAGGTCCTCTATAACAGTCTTCCTAAATTTTCCAGTTCACAGAATCTTAGGGTCTCATCACCAGATTCTTAAGGTATTAAAAATTATTTCAAACCATCCTTAGATTAGTGTGGTGTGAAAAACCTTGAAAATTAGCTTAACCATTGCATTAGCCCCCATTGGGGTGCGTGGTCTCCAGCAATCTTAACTGTGGACAAATCATCTTGCAAACCATCAGCAGCTGTGGGACCAATATAAGAGAATACTTCCACACTGTGAGAGACAGTGGTGGAGATTGTGAAGACACTGTGAGAGACAGACATGGAGAGAAAGTGAAGAAATTGTGGCACTGTCATAAGGAGACTGTGAGAGACTGTGGTAAGGTATAACCAGAGAAACCCTGGAGATGAAGCGACAATTAAAGGTTTGGATTGCTGTATAATTGGAGGAAATGCTGACTAGTGACTGTTCTGAAATAAAGTTTGTTGGCTGACTGAGGAAACCAGAGGTTTATTTTTGCTGCTGAACTAAACCTAGACTTTCACTTGAGAACTTTCTAAATTAATTGAGGAATTGTACTCTATTAATCTGACTTTGAATTGCTGGACTAAACCTGGACTTGGATTGCAAAATATTCTTTGCCTCACCCTCCCCACACTGTTTACCTAATAAAACCTACAAATAGGAGTAATGTTTGTGAATTAATTTACAACAAATATTGGACCCGATAATTGGTAGAAATAGGTACAGGATTATGTGGGATGGCATATCTGACCATGTAGTTATTTGTATCATACTATAAATATTATTGCTGAGGAGAGTACTCCTTTATGAAGTGGGCAGAAGTCAGCCTCAGCCACTCTCACATCACATCTGCTCCTTTTGTGTCTCTCTATCTATACCTATCTATCTGTCTAACTTTCTACCTATCTATCTATATTATTTCATTTACTAAATAATTATATCTGAATAATGGTATTTTTCCTAGGAACTTAATAGCTTTCTTTAAAATAAATTCAATTAGAAAGATAAATTTTTTATAAACTATTCTTAAGTCATATGTAATTGGGATGTGTGTACCTATTTTATACCTTTTTTATTTTAACTGTACAGCTTTTAAACTTTAGAATTCTCAAATGAAAATAAATGTTATGCTTCTATAACCATTATTACAGTATTTATAATTGGAATGTGTGGGTCTATCAGGCACTGAACTAGTTGCTAAGCTTTTGAATCACATTAGATATTCATTTCCTGTTTTATATTGATTTTCACAGGGCATTTCTTTCTATGGCAGTCACTACCAAAATCCCAGACTCCAAAAGGCACATGAAAACAGTAAAAGAAATGGCCTGTAATAAAAAGTTAAAACTGTGAACAACCTTGAACTAGTAGTCTAAAAAGTACCTGATATTTATTGAGTATTGTCATGTGTCCCTAAAATTTTAAAATATCCCATGATATAGGTGTGACTTCCCTCTGGCACTCTAGGAGTGACCTGAAGCACAGATAGGCCATCACGACTTCATAGTTTGCTATTGTTGAGTTGTTACTGAATAAATTCTGATTCACAGTGATGCCATGTGAGCTTGGTAGAACTGTGCACCATAGTGCTTTCGATGCTCTCACCATTTGGAAGATCGTCAAAGCTTATCTTATGATGCACCAAAGCCTAGATTCAATTTTACCAAACTTTTGGCTAGCAGTAGTGAGTTTAACCATTTGTACACCCAGGGGTTCTTAAAATAAGGTATAAGTAGAGTTCCTGGGTAGTGGAAATGGTTCGTGTGCTTATTTGCTGACCTAAAGAGTTAAGATTTGAGTCCACCCAGATACAACTGTAAAGAAAAATATGGTGTGCTATTTCATAACAAACAGTCATGAAAAGCTGCCTGTAGATCACAGATCTACTCAGACATACTGGGTAACTGGGACTTGAAGTTAACTCAAAGTAAAAGGTTTTATGAGTTACATACATTTTTAAAATTGAATAAACTTTACATATTCTGTTTGCAGAGGCATGTGTTCATGCATGAGTGTGTACAGATATTAAATACATGAAAAATAGAAATAACATTTGAACTGAAAGAACTATAAGATAGGCTTAAAACAGCAGATTGAAGAGTATTTGATATTTATTATATTAATTGTATGCTTTATACTTGAAATAATTCTTAAAAGAAAATAAGAAATTATAAGCACTGTGTTTTCCAAAGCTTTACAAAGGCTACTCAGTTAGCATGCCATTCTAATCCCTGGACATCTCATTACTGTTAGGCTTGCTTCTCAGCAATTTCCATTTAGAAACATTAAATAATCTACTTTGATTACCTTATCATTGAAAGAAAAGATATTTAGTGCAAAGACCTATATGTTCTGTGTTCTATTCTAAGTCATAGGGGACTCTGGTGGCCTAGCGGTAAGAAGTTGTTCTGCAATCCCAAAGGCATGGTTCACATTCATCAGCTGCTGCATAACAGTATGGGCAGTCTCCTTCCATGAGATTTACTGTCTCAGAAAACCCACTGGAGATTCAGCTATGAGTAGGTTCTGACTCAACAGAACAGCATCAACAACTTTATGAGTCATGGAATTATTTCTATTTCGTAACAGTGGGAAACTTCTCAGGAGAAAATGAAGTATTCATAAACTTAACCTGTTCCTGCAAAATATATTTAAAATGGTAACTTTATTTATTGATGATAATGCTACCCCAAAACAGAACACAACATTTACTCAATTAGTGTTATCACAAAGCCCATAAACGTCTGGCTTGTTGCAAGAAATGTATCTATTCAAAGCCTTAGTCTCAATTTGCTTATCAAAAACATTAACAAGTTCTAAAGTGTATCTACAGATGTTTGATGATTGGTTATATCAGGAGTACCACAAGCTTAAGCTACGCTGTCTCAGGTTCTCACATTGATCTTTTTTTCTGTTTTCTCATCTGAATATCTTAAATATATATTATTGATTAAAAGAAGCAGAAAACTAGTCAGTATGGAAGTGTTGGGTATATTGACAGATAAAAATTTGTGTGCATCCATCAAGAATCCCAGCGTAGTGCAAATAATTAACACACTTAGCTGCTAATTGAAAGGCTTGAAAGTACTAGTCCACTAGCAACCTCAAATAAAGGCCCAGTGATCTACTTTTGAAATCAGTCATTTAAAACCATTTGGAACATAGTTATACTCTGACACCTAGGGGGCCATCATGATTAAGATAGATGCAATGGTAACGGGGTTTATGCAAAAATGATACCATCTACAATAATAAATTAAAGAAGCAGTCTACATCTTACACCAAACCCTTCATTTTGAAAAGAACATTGCCAAACAGAAAAGGCTTTGACAAAAAACACGCAGAGCAGATGCATGTCTTGAAATATAGGGCCAGTTGAGGGGGACAGAATTATTATTGTTATGGAAAAGAGTTATCAGGCTCTTGTTAGAATATTATGTGGCTAGAGGATCAGGTTGCTACAAATCCTTGAAGATTACAGGCTGAATTTCAGGACTGATTCCTAGAATCATATGCTAATAATTGCCCATCAAAGGAAAACTGCTATCTCTGACACAGTCACACAGTCAGAAACTTAGCTACAATCTCAACTGCTGGTTCCAGAGTCACATCATCTTTAAAATAAAACCAAGAAGAATATGTTGTAATCTGAGAATTATAAAGCCATTCTCAAGAATTGTTTTTGACTCCTATATCAACACACAACTAATTCCTCTGATAGATACCTGTTAAAAATGGTTACCTATAGAGATGCCCTCTCTAACTCACTTTCGCTTAATTAAATTCTGAGTTAAAATGCTGAATACACCTATATAACTAAAGATACTTAAACTACAGGGAATTCTAGTTTCAAAAGAGCCTGGGGAACAATTTGCCTTCATTTTATTTTTTTCTATTCAGAAATGCACTAGAGGTGACTGGAACAGTTACCAAACAAGTAAATCAACTGAATCAATCACAGGCTTAAAACCAAGCCTTGAGCAACTAGATGGCAACTGCAAAATGGTAGAATGATAGAGGCTATGCAAACCAAAGCTAGGCAAGTAAGAATTTCAAGAGGAAATTAATTAGATGCATCTGTGAAATCTGGTAATAGGAAAAATAAAAATTGTTGTATAAAATAAGAAATATCTAAAACAGAAAATCACAAATACATTGTAATAAAAAACCTTGGTCAATGGTATAACAATAAATATAAAGATCAATGGAATAACATTTAAAGTCTAGACATAAACTGTATATATTCAATTAATTTTTATGGTAATAAAATAAAAATAAAAACAGGCCTAAGAATAACTTGGTATTAAGACAAGAGAGTACAATCACACAACGTCTAAATCATACCTTCACAACATATCCAAAACACAACCCAAAATAAATTAAAGAAACTAAATGTAACAATTCAAAAGTTAAAATCCTCAGGAGGAAACAGTTTTCAACAATTGTGTCTTTGAATTCAGCTTCAAATAGTTTCTTAGATATGACACATAGACAACAACACAACAATGGAAGATAAATTGAACTTCATCAAAATCAAAGCTTTTGTCTTTTGTTATTGTTGTTGTTGTGTAACAGAGAGTCAGACCCATAGCTGACCTTCTCGCAAGTTTTCAGAGGCAGTTAAACACCTGGGAGGAGATTGCCTATCATTCTCCCATGGAATGGTTGGCCTTTGGGATTGCAGCACAGTTTCTTGCCATGTGGCCACTGCACCCAATCTCTCTGTCTTTAGTTGTTCTTGTTATGTGCCATCGAATCGCTTGCGACTCACAACGACCCTATGAACAAGAGCCCTAAAGACCGCTCTATCCTGTGCCAACCTCACCGTGTCAAACACACATTACCACCACTCCGAACACAGAATCAATCCATGTCATCGAGGGTCTTCCTCTCCTGCGCCGTCCTTCCACTCCCCAAACATGATGTGCCTCTACAACGACCTTTTGCAACATGCCCAAAGTATGTCAGATGAAGCTTCAGAATCCTTGACTCCAAGGAGCTTTCCAGCTTCATCTTCTCCAGGACAAATCTGTTTGTTCTCCTAGCAGTCCATGGTATATTCAACACTCTTCTCTAGCACCACAACTCAAAGGCATCAATTCTCTTTCTACCATCCCTATTCACTGTCCAACTCTCTGATGCATAGCATGTAACTGTGAAGACTATAGCCTGGATCAGGTGCACTTTAGTCTCCAGCCTGATGTCATTGCTCTTCAGTACTCTTGAGAGGTGCTCACATCTGACTTTCCCAATGCAATTCATCTCTTGATTTCCTGGCTGCTGTTCCCAAGAGTGTTGACTGTGGAGCCAAGTAAACTAAAACTGTTAACTATCTCAATCTCTTCACCATCCATACTGATGCTGCCAACTCGCCCGGTCACGAGAATCTTTGTTTTCTTGATGTTGAGCTTCAATCCATATTCAATCAAGGCTGCAGCCCTTGACCTCCTGCAGCAAGCGCTTCAGGTCTTCCTCAGTTTCAGCAAGTAGGGTTGTGTCATCTACATAACACAGGGTTTTGGTGACTCTTCCACCAATTGAAGACTATAAAAAAATTTAGCAGACTATAAAAAAATTGAGATAAAAAAATCACAAAACAGAAGAAAATTTTCATTGTTTCTAAGTGCCATCAAATGAATTCCAATAGAACTTCTATGTACAACAGAGCAAAACACTTCAAGTTCTTTCATCATCATCACAACTGTTTGAGCCCATTATTGCATGTTGTTGTTGTTGTGTACCATGGAGTCAGAACTGATGCAGAGCTGACTCTCCAGTGGGTTTTCAGAGGCAGTAAATGGAACAAGAGTAGACTGCTCATTTTCCTCCTGTAGATTCTAGGTATGTAACTTTACAATGGCAGCACAACTACTTACCGCTATGCAACCAGAATACAGTGTTAATCCACTGTAAAAAAGTCTTCTACTTTTTCACTGACCCTCTAACTTCACAGAGAAATATGTCCTTCTCTAGGATGTTCTCTCCTGATAACAAGTCCAAAATGTGTGGGATGCAGATTCACTATCCATCCTTGCTTCCCAGAAACATTCTGGCTATACGTGTTTCAAAACATATTTGTTCTTTCTTCTGGCAGTCTATGATATAGACGACATATTCTGCAAATGATAATTCAAAGTCATCAATTCCTTTTCCATTTTCCTTATTCATTCATCAGTTTGCACACGTATACGTTGTTGTTCTTCTTCTTCTTAGGTGCCATTGAGTCAAGCATGAATCATAGAGACCCTATGAACAGCCAACCTGAACCCTGCCCTATCCTGTGCCATCCTCAACTCTGACTTAGTCTACTTTTTGAAATCTATTCTCTTAATCATTTCTATTTTTCAACTTAGGTATTCTACTTTCAAAAGCAGTTTTAAAAGAGTATCTTCTGGCATTCATTTCTGTCTTTTCTCTCCTTTATGTCCTTTAATGACATTTTGTTTTCTTTATGTTTACAGATGGGATTTACTCAAGGCTGAATTTTACTTCTCATGTACTTATTTTGACCTCTTCACCTTCAGTTTGTACATGTATATGAGCAATTAATACTCTGTTCCAGTAAGTTAGCCCTTGGCTTTTACTGACTAATAATATTAATCTTCTCCACTACTTTTTTTTACAGATGTAACTGGTTTTATTCCTGTGTTCTCAATCTCCTAAGATCCAAGTGTATATAGTCAGCACTGACTGAAAAAGTTATTATTAAAGATGCATCAGCTATTGGAAAATATGGCATTGGTAACAGAAACACCACTGGAATTACAATAGAATTTTGCAAGGCCAATCACTTACTCATCATCATGATCTATGTTCAACAATAGAAACCAGTGCTCAGGAAAACATAATGGTAACTATTTCATCTCCCTTCTTCGATTATAAGTGTATATAATGTCTTTACTGTTTTTTAACCTCAAAAATGTCTATGTTCTCAGAACAAATTTGCTTTTTTGGACAAAGAATTTCAGTAACTATGTTAATAGCTTGAAAATAGTGCTGTGGCTTTGTTATTTCAGGTCAAATATTGTTGGATGAAATTTTCTCTTTCCTATAAAGAGCATTCTAACCTGCATTTAAGTTATCATTCTTCTACCATCTGTCCAAGCACTCTTGTTATTATTGCTTTTTAACTGCCTCTACAAAATATAATGTGCAGCCAAACATTTGGTAGTATTTGGGTCAAAAGATAAATTACTAAGAAAAAATATTCTGAATGATAATTGAAAACATTGTGAAATTAGAATAAAATTGAAAGAGTAAACCTCAACTTTGTATTCTCTGGCCTGTGCTAACTTATGCTGCAATCTTATATTTAGTTTAAGTAGAACCCTGAGTTCATTTAATAATCCTACACTATTTTATGCTAGACTCTCATTATTAAAAAAAAAAATAGACTGACACCATCTCAGAGAGAGCTAGTTGTATAAGACTCATCTGACAATACCATTACTTAACCTACAACATACAGTTATTAGTAGTTACTTTAAAAATGTTTATAGAATTAAATTTTCCTCTTTTATTCCATATAAGGCACATTACTTTTCTAATAATTCTAGGGTTATGGAGAAATCTGAGCGTACATTAGTTTTAAATGTTCATTATCACATACTATTTACTTTATATTTTAAATATCAACTAATGAATTCTGAACTTTTTGTCAGTTAGCAGAGAGCTTAATTATTTCTAAGTTATTTTGTTACCCCATTTTAACTCCCAAAATGACCTTTAGAAAAATCTTTAAAGAGAAGATGATATTAAAAATAATAGAGGAAGATTTTTTTACTGTTTCTTTTACAGCAAAGTATTCTTTTGGAGTTTGTTGATGTTGTTGTTGTTGTTGTTGTTGTTATGTGCCGACGAGTTACTTGCGACTAATAGCGAGCCTATATACAACAGCTCTAAACTCTGCTCTGTCCTGTGCCAAACTCACTGTCTTCGACACACCCATCCCGATTATCCCAGTCACTAAATCAATCCACCTCATAGAGGGTCTTCCCCTCCTGCGCTGTCCCTCCACCCTCCAAGCATGATGTCCCTCTCCAAGGACCGGTCCCTCCTTACAACATGTCCAAAGTATGTTAGACAGAACCTCAGAATCCTTGCCTCCAAGGAGCAGCCCAGTTTAACCCTCTGCATGATAAATCTGTTTGTTTTCCTAGCAGTCCATGGTCCCCTCAATACTCTTCTCCCAAAACTTATCAACAGCCTTTCAAGTGTGACAAGCCATGACATCTCATTGAAGTGGTGGAAAATATCAAATAAAAGAGACTTCTTAGCAAATAACCTCTTTACCTTCTCTGTGCTCTATAAATCATCCTTCCCGTCCAACTTACTGCCATACCAGGTTCTGTTGCCCAAAGGAATTCACTACATTACAAATCTTAGATCCATGAATGAACTGTTCTCAAAGGAAAAAGAACTATAAATTTGTAAAGAAATACAATGGTGCTATTGCTAGAAAAGCAGATAATATCAAGTCTTTAGAGTAACAGAGCTCTTTAGCAATACTAGTACTGACAAGTTTTTACTTTTGGGATTGGAGCTCTGGTGCCTAAAGGGAAAGAAGTTATGTTGCCAACACACTAAATTTAAGTTATATCAAATATCCAAGAATTAAAACTCAAATGCTCTTTTTCTTATTGAATTATCTGTCCCTCTCAAGTATAGGAATTCTTTCAAAGCTGTCTTTAGAGTTACTAGGCCACATAAGGTGAATTACTTTATTATTTCCATTTAAAAAAATGCCCCATGACAGTGATTCACTCTATTTAAAAATATGGTAAACTAATTTGACTATATCTAAAGGCAAAGAAAATTAATGAATAATTGTAAATTACACAAAAATATATTCTTGAGTCTGAAGGCAAATTCAACACAGTAAGATATTTAGCAAAATGGCTATCCTGTGTAAATGATAAAAGTTACCAAAATTATTACTCTGCAAAAAACTAATACATCTTTGACTGTAAAAGAGGTCTATTGTTTTGGTATTTTAATTGACTATTATAGAGTTCATTTGTTTTTATATACTAAATAGGAGTATATTTAAACCACATCATCATTTAAAATCAAGAAAGGAGTATATCAAGATTCTATACTTTATTCACACCTAGCCAATCTGTATATTGAGCAAATCATTTGAGAAACTAGACTATATAAAAAAGAATGTACCACCAGGATTGTAAGAAGACTTATCAACAACTTGATTATGCTGATGATATCACCTTGCTTGCTGAAAGAGAAGAGGACTTGAAATTCTTGCTGCAGAAGAGCAAAGACTAGGGCCTTCAATATGGATTATATCTCAAAATCAAGGGGGGAAAACAATCCTTATGACTGGCACAATAGACCACATTGTGACAGGTGGAGAAAGACTGAAGTTGTCAGCAATTTCATTTTAATTGGAAACCACAGTCAACCTCCAATGTAAAAGAAGTAAAAAAAAAAATCAAAATATATGCTACATTGATAATATCTGCCTTCAGGGATCTCTCCAAAGTACCAAAGAACAAGAATGTGACTTTAAACACTAAGGTATGCCTAATCCAAACCATAGTCTTTTCAATTATTTCCTGTCTTTCTGAAAATTGGACAATGAATAAGGATAACAGAAGAATCGATGTCTGTGAGTTGTGATATTGAAGTCTCATGGACTGCCATTAAGTACAAACAAGTTTGTCTTAGGAAAAATGTACCCATAGTGTTCTTTAGAAGCAAGAATGGTGACATTTAATCTGATATACTTTGGGCATGCTGTTAGAAAGAGTGAGTCCTTGGGAAAGGACATCTTCTTGGGAAGCATGAAGGGTCAGAGAGAGGAAGACGTCCAACAAGATGAACTGACACAGTGACTAACATTATGGGCTTAAGCAAAACAGTGATTGTGAGGGTGGCACAGGGTTTAGATATGGTTTGCAGACTTGCTATCAGTCGTAGCTGACTTGATGGCACTTAAAAACAAAAATTACACTCTTTTAAAAATATTTACTTGCACAATATTTTCAAAATCATAGTTTTTTAATGTTGTAAGCCATCATTCCTTAATATATCTCTTGGCAAACCCTAACTTTTCACAGATCTAATTTTCAAAACTGGAGAATAACTGAAAAAGTTAGAAAAATAGATTCTAATCATCAGGACAAATGTGCAATAACTTCTTATTAAAATATTTTAAATAAAGTGTCTTAAAAGCCCCAAACTACTATTACTCGGAAACATTTTCAAAATGCAATAAATTCCTAAAATCCCAATACACTTGAAACTGCACATTACTTTTATCTGGAAGTCCAAACACAGTAAAATATCTCTATCAGGACTATTTAAATTAAGAAGACCATTCTCTGTGGAAATGTGTGAAGTATTTTAAGACATTTCTTTGTTTGATAAAGATACAAAACATATTCGAATATACTTATTTTATATAATGGTGATTTTAAAAAGGAAAAAGAAGGGTAGTGTTTAAATTGTAAAGGTATAGTTTCTTAATTATATTTTAAAGGAATATATGTTTGGATAGTAACTCAAGTTTATATTAACTGTACAAAAAGCTATTTAAACAAAATCTTCACAAAATAGGACATCATTAATAAGAAAGGGAACTCTGGCTGTATCCTTTATAGGAAGTTACACTATTAACCCAAACCTTCTCCAATGGTTTGTTTGAATAAACCAGCTGCTGTTCAAAAGGAAGATGGACAATCTCCTCCCATGCAATTTACGGGCTTAGAAAATCCATGGGACACTCAAGTACCCGTTGTTTCCAACTCAGTAGCAATGAGAAGAATTAATAAGAACAGGTTCATTGCACAGAGACTTTGTTTAATAAATATTATTTGTAACATTATTTATTTCTTAAGTGTAGTGTTTAAGGGTGTTTATTTCTTAAGTGCAGTGTTTAAGTTAAGGATGACCTAACAGAGTGTGCAAACTATAGAAAAATATCATTGATTTCACATGCAAGCAAGATTCTACTGAAGATTAATTATCCAAAAGCGACTGGAACAGCCTATCAGCAGAGAACTGTCAGAAATGCAGGCTGAGTTTAGAAGAGGTCCTAGTACAAGGGATATTAAAGTTAATGTTAGATGGATCTTGGCTGAAAGCAGGGAATACCAAAGGAATGCCTATTTGTGTTTCATGGATTATGCAAAGGCGTTTGACTGCATGGATCATAACAAACTGTGGCTGACTCTCAGAAGAACGGGAATCCCAGAACACTTGATCATGCTAATGAGAAACCTATACTCCGTCAGAACGGAGCACGGAAACACTTAATGGTTCAAAATTGGGAAGGGCGTATACCAGGGATGTGTCCTGTCTCCATACTTTTCAACCTGTATACAGAACAGATTATCAAAGAAGCTGGACTCTGTGAGGAGATATGTGGCATCAGGATTGGTGGAAGATCTATCAACAATCCGCATTATCCAGATGACACAACCCTGCTTTTTGAAACTGAAGAGAACCTGAAGCACTTGCAGCAGAGGGTCAAGGACTGCAGCCTTCATTATGGATTGAGGCTCAATGTCAAGAAGACAAAGATTCTCACCACTGGACCAATCGGCAGCATCAGGATGGATGGTGAAGATACTGAGATTGTTCACAGCTTTAGTTTGCTTGGTTCCACAGTCAACACTCTTGGAACCACTAGCCAGGAAATTAAAAGACGTATTGCAATGGGAAAGTCTGCTATTAGGGACCTATCCAAAGTACTGAAGAGCAATGGTGTCTCTCTGGAAACTAAGGTGCATCTTGAGACAGGCCATGGTCTTGCAATCACTTGTTATGCATCAGAGAGTTGGACAATGACTAGGGAGGATAGAAGCAGAATTGATGCCTTTGAGCTGTGGTGGTGGAGAAGAGTATTGAGGGTACCATGTACTGCTAGGAAAACAGATTCATCGTGCAGAGGGTTAAACTAGGCAGTTCCTTGGATGCAAGAATTGTGAGGCTTCATACAACATACTTTGGACATGTTGTAAGGAGGGACTGATCCTTGGAGAGGAGCATCATGCTTAGGAGGGTGGACGGACAGCACAGGAGAGGAAGGCCCTCTAATGAGGTGGACTGATTCAGTGACTAGGGTAATCGGGATGGGTGTATCGGAGACAGTGCGATTGGCACAGGACAGAGCAGAGTTTAGGACTGCTGTACATAGGGTGGCTATGAGTCATAAGCAACACGACCGCACATAAAAACAGTGTTTTTTAAAAAAATTTCTTGGTGGGCACTTATGTATTCCTTATATGTAGCATTAGAAGATTTATGTCCTGTTCCCAATTTTAAGTTATGGCTGCTAGAAAGTAGTGTTCTTCAGGAATAGTTCTTTTGTCTTTGAGGCTAAAAGTCATGGATTTTAGATGTGATTTCAATGAGAAATCAAGATGTAGAAAGTTCAAACATTGATACATCTGTGCATATGCAAACTATTGTCCAAGAAACAATAGATAAGGCCTTCCCTTGCAAAAAAAATAAATAAACAAAAAAGTATTGTACCCAAACTAGCATTCAAAAAATAAGACAAAGAATGGAGTTGCTCATAAAAATGTAAAGAGAGCTTTTGTCATAAGAAAATATGTAACTCTTGATGTGAAGTGTGATTTAAACATAGAAGTTTGAAAAAGATGAAATTTATAGTCATATGCTGACTCTGACCCCATCTTACAGCATATAATATTTTAAATCAACTGAGATTTCTACAAACAATAAGGAGTCCAGGTGTTATAATGAGTAAGCACTCAGTTGCTTACTGTAAAGAGTGCAGTTCACAGGATAATGTTCTATTGACCTGTACCTGAAAACCACAGTGAAGAAAACCCTGTGAGATTATGTTCGGCCACACTGTGTCACTATGGGTTGGGACTGACTCAGAAGCATTACACACCTACAATCAATAGGACACTATGGTATCAAGGGTTTAACTGTTCAAAATGGCTTTCCTGGCCATTGACTGTCACTTTGCCCATAAGAGAGTTGTTGTTGTTGTTATGTGCCGTCGAGTTGTTTGCGACTCATAGTGACCCTATGTACAACAGCCCTAAACCCTGCTCTATCCTGTGCCAATTGCATTGCCTCTGACACTGTGTTTCATTGACTACGCAAAGGCATTTGACTGTGTAGATCATAACAAACTATGGTTGACTCTGAGA
>NW_006399782.1:20125485-20127536 GCF_000299155.1 Elephantulus edwardii | reverse complement strand
GTCTCTCTACCAAGCATGATGTCCCTCTCCAAGGACCTGTCTCTCCTTACAACATGTCCAAAATATGTCAGACCAGAAACAAAACTTGCTTGCGACTGCTGCCCCACAAAGTCAGAGCCAGAGGTCTTTTACCAAGCTTGCCGGAAAACTAAGAAAAAAACATCATAACTGGAAAGACTAAGGGAACTTGGTAGCATTAACCTAACTTTGGAACATTGACTATGGATTTGAAGGTCAAAGGGCATTGAGAAGCTGTCTGGACTGAGGCATTGTATTCTACTGATAACCTTAATTACAGTCTGTTACACTGATAACTTGGAATATGGTTCTGTAGAGTCCTTTCATTGTATTTGACATTCAGTAGAGCAGTAAAATTGGTGTCAGAATTAGTTGAAGGTTTAGGAGCATAGGGACTATGTATAACCTCGTAGGAATTAGTTTTGTACTGTGAATATTGTTAATGGGCATAGTTTCTCTTTGAGGAGTTAATGGAAGTCAGGCTTAGCCAACCTTATACTGGATATACTCATTTTACTGACACCCAACAATATAAAAGTTATAATGTAACAGTAATATTTTACCTTATTGAGGAATTAAAATTTCTTTTCATAAAATAGAAACATTTCACTTGTAATAAAGCTATCTGATGTAACGGACACAAAACAAATACCTCAATCAATAAATCTTTTAATGCACAAATGAAATAGAGTACTTTTATGTGTATACAGATACACACATATATGCTTTCTAAACATACATAGTATTCTAATTTTGTAAATAAACTAGCAGAAAATTTTAAAAACATAATAAAAGAAAAATACTAAACTAAAATAAAAAGAGATGAATAATTGTGAAAACACATACTAGATTTATGCATGAAGTAGGAAACAGAAGATAATGATATTATACGGTGAATAATCCAGATTTCATGTTTTCCTTACCATCCTAGAAAAGACAATTAAGGATTTTAAAAAGAAAAAAGGAAAGAAAGAAAATATTTCTTCATTGAAATGCTTTCAAGACTCCTTTACTCAAAGTTAAAGACTATAGCCGCCATCACCTAGCTGGGTCATTAATTTATCTTAATCTGTCTAGACCTGAGTGTAGTGCCCTCATTATATGTCTCTGAATTCATTATCGTTTTCAAAGATCTGAAACCTTTCCCATTGAAACTACTTTCAGGGGATTTAACAAAACATTTTGAAATGTTTTTAAACAGTGAAGTCAAAGTTATTGTATTGATTGGTTGTTACTGAAATTATATGTGGTGATCCATAGGTATAGCATAGCCATATGCATACACAAAACCAATTTAAAAATATATCTTTTGAATGAGCGCGAAAACTCTAAAGGCAGTATTTTATTACATAAGAGCCTGAGCATCTCAAGCAGCTGAGACCAATTCATTCTCGGAGTTTTCTTTAAAATACATTTGAGAAAGCACAACTAATCTTAATGCATGGTTGTATTGACAAGGAGTGGCTTGCCTTTTAACTCTTTTTATTATTGAGATTTTAATGAAAGTTTATAAAGAACTTGGGTTTCCAATCCTTTTTGCACATTTTCCTCCTGTCCATCCTCCCCCCAGATTGCTCTTTACTTTGGGGGAAAAAGTTATTTCATTGTTAAAGTCTCCCTGCCCCCCCACCCCTCCACCCCCGCTCCCAGACCACTTTACTATGCAGCTCTTATTATGGACTCTTACCATGCTAATAATACCTAATTATATATTCCTTTTATACAATAATATTCCTCGTGTTTCAATGCTGTGTCGATTATTTATCCCCTCTTTTCTTAGTTTCTCCGCAGCCCCCATGTCAGTCCTGTTTTATAACAGTGGCATTATGCAGTATTTATCTTTTTGTGACTGAGATATTTCACTCAGTATAATGTTCTCCAGGGTCACCTATTTTGTATAATATTTCATGAGTTCCTTGTTTTTCCATGCAGCATAGTATTCCATTGTGTGAATGTGCCAGAGCTTCCCTATCCATTCGTTTGTAGATGGGCATTTGGGTTGTTTCCAACTCTTTGCTATTGTGAACAAAGCC
>NW_006399782.1:20116930-20124265 GCF_000299155.1 Elephantulus edwardii | reverse complement strand
TGAGAACACAGAAATCAGCCCATCTACCTATGGTCAACTGATTTTCAACAAGGAGATTAAATCAGTCAAGTGAGGAAACAACAGCCTTTTTAACAAATGGTGTTAGCAAAACTGGAAAACCATCTGCAGAAAACTCAAGCAAGATCCACACCTCACTCCATACACAAAAACCAATTCAAAGTGGATCAAGGACCTAGGACTAAAACCAAGGACTATAAACTTCATTAACGTCTGAAAGAACTCTGGGAGCCCTAATCCACAACATAAACAGTCTTCTAAGCATCCTGAAACAACCAGGAGAGGATAAAATAGATGAATGGGACCTTCTAAGAATATAATCCCTATACACATCCAAAATCTTCTCCAACACAGTCAAAAGGGAAGCCACAGACTGGGGAAAAAATATTTGGTGATGACATGTTAGATAAGGGACTTATATCTAGAATTTATAAAATACTCGAGCACCACAACAGAAGATAGAGGTAAACAACTCATTTGGAAAAATGAGCCTTTTAACTCTTAAGAACCAATACTTCATACCAAATCATCCTGTCTTCTTGCACATGAAACCTGAAAACTCTTTCAGCGAGGCAATGATATATATGCCTTCGATTTTGGTTATTTCTTATTGTGAAGGATTATTTTCCCCCCTGCCAATGGCTAAGTATTGGGTTGCTTACTAAAGAGTTCCACTTCAAAGTCATCCATGGGAAAAAGAAGGACCGTTTGCTTCCACAAGGATTGTTGTTTGTCTTCAAGTCAGAACCAACCCATCGATGAGTGTTAAGTGGGTTTTCAGAAGCAGTAAATCCACAAGGGAGAAGACTATTCATCCTTCTCCCTCAGAACAGCTGATGGATTCAAACTACACACCTTTGGGATTGCAGCACAGCTTCTTAGCACTTCTGTTTCGCAAGGCTTACAACTTTGAAAACCCCATGGTACAGTTCTACCCCATCCTTACAGATTTTTATCAGTTAAAATTGAATTGATGGCCTGTGTTTTGGGGGGTTAATTGCTTTAACTCCTCCTTGCATTTTTTTTCCTCTTTTTCACTAATCTGTTCTATCTTACCTTCTACTGTTTCAATGTCACCTAATCAGAGATTTCTGTCTCTCCAAGATTGTGTATGTGTGTGGGTTTATATAACCATGTTGAGTCATTCTGTTGTTTTTGGATGCCTGGACATTACTAAGAAAAGACTGCAATTTGTTACCATAAATGTTCCTCAAACATCTTCCACCTGCATTCAATAGATATCCACATTTTATTTCACATTCCTCCAAATTCCTTTTTTGCCCTCAGTCCATTAATTCCGCAATATAACTTTATATGAAACAAATGTTCCTAAGCACTACAAAGACTAAAAAAGAATAAATAAGTTACTCAGATATCTCCTAATTTTCCATGGGTTTAATGTTAACATCGAGACCATTTCAATTTCTATTAAGTCTGTAACATCTTATTTTTATTATACGTACAACATCAATATTTGCTGCTTGACAAACTAACAGATAAGGCATGCACCAATTGTCTCAGAACACTCCTTATTAGATAATTCATTTCACAATATTCCCAGGCAATTCCCAAACTTTATTTTGTTTAAAATACAGTAACTTCATATGATGCATCATAACTTTTTTATATAAACAAAACCTTTGAATAAACTCATTAATGATTTATCAACAAACTATCTAGATTCAAAAGTAATCCACCTAAAATTGTTTTCTGTCAAAAAGAAGACAGATTTAAACTGCTATCTAAATAGATAAGGGTGACAAAAATGCACAGGGAAAATGTAATTTTCTTTCTATCAGTTAGTGCTTATAAAATACTTAATCAGGGTAGATTAAATAAAATACAGCCAACTGTTCAAGTATAAACTAAGTATAATCTGACTTTAGCTATAAAGGGGGGGGGAATCACACAATCCAGAGGGGAGAGAAGTTAACATTATATTAAAATTGTCAAACAAGTTCTAAACTAGATCAATTTCCTTCATAATATGCTCAGAACAAAATGTTCTATACAAGCAGATCTGATATGAAGAGCCAAAAAAATGGAAAACATTCTCGATCAATTTACTGCAGTCACCCATAAACTATTACAAGAACATTATGTATCAGGGTTCAAGCCAGCAAGCTATTAAAATGGCCTGCACTGGTGTGTCTTTTCATTTTACTTTAATGCTACTGAAGCATTAATAAGTCCTTGGGGGATTGCAGTTATGTTGAAACATTCTTATCATGTAATCAATTTTTCAAATATTCCAAGTCTTTTTAGGTGAGCCTTGCTACTTGTTGGCCAATGTCATTCCACCTTCACAAATGCCATCATCTTGTTTTGTTTTGTTTTGTCTGCTCCAAATCTTACTTTCATCTTGGAAATATATCAATCTAAATGGTGCTAATTACCACGATTAATGAGTGCCAGGACATCTAGCACCCTTGGCCTCACTGCCACTTTATGTGCTTCTGCTCATGTGGAGATAAAAGAACAAAGGATGGAATGAATCATCTTCAAAAACTAAGTAAATGCTAAATACACACCTTTATTGTTTGTTTCTTTTAAACTTTCCTTGAAGGCATGAACATCCTGCTGAAATTATTTTCTTTTATAGTCTCTCGCTAATTTTAACTTGTTAAAAATTTCTAAACTTTTTTTCTTATTTAAAGGAGAGTAAGTTAGTTGCTGTCTGGAGACAAAAATTTTGAAGATCTGTCTCACATGCTTTGGGCATGCTCACAAGAGGGACAAGTCCTTGGAGAAGGACACCATGCTTGGAAGGGTGGGGGGACAATGCAGAGGAGGAAGACTCTGGCTGAGATGCATTGACACTATGACTTGGATAATAAGGATAGGTGTTTCAGAGACAGTGAGATTGGCTCAAGATTAGACAGGGTTCAGAGCCCTTGTACACAGGGTGTCTACGCATCATAGGTGACTCAACAGCACATAACAACAATGTCACTCTGGCAGAACATGATTATTGAGTTATAAGGAAATAGATCATTGAGTTAATCAATGTTTTCCCTGAGTACCATACATCCTAAGCAATTTAGTAATTTTAACCTATTTTACTACTGGAAAATATTAGTACATATATTCTATGTACAAAATAAGAAGACAAAACAACATTCATGGTAACAAATTGATAATAATTCTTTTATTTTTATTATTTTAATGAAAGTTCACAGAGACTTTGGATTTCCATTCATTCATTGTTTCAGACTTTCCTTCCTCCCTACCCCATCCTCCCCAGTTTGCTTTATTCTTTGAATTAAAAAAAAAATTCTTTCATTATTATACACCACCACCCCAAGTCCACTCCACCAAGCACCTTTTATTCTGCATTCTTGTCATGACAATAATACCCTAATCATATATTCCTCCTAAACAGTTCTCTACCTCATCCATTTCAATGCAGTATACATACTTTATCCCCTCTTCGATTCCCCCAACTCCAATGTCAGACTAGCTTGACAACAGTGGCACTATGCAGTATTTGTCCTTTTATGACTGATATATTTCACTCATACCTGATGCTCCTCAAGAAGCCAGAGGCCGCATTCAGCTGACTCTAAGTCTCTCAAGACGCTAGGCGTGGTGTGATTAATGGTTGGTTACCCAATGCGGACAGAGTGGGGTGGAGTTCCCCAATTTAAACAAGCTTGAAAGCAATAGCAGCATCCACTTCCATAACAGCTTGCCTCCAGAAACCCTATGAACCTGGAGAGAGGATGAAAGACACCCAAGCATTGAGGACTCTCCTTCATAGGGTCGTGGCTTGACGGCACTTAACAACAACAACATATTTCACTCAGCATAATTCCCTCCAGGGTCACTCCAGGGTCATTTTGTATAAAATTTTATGAGTTCTTTGTTTTTCAATTTAACATAGTATTCTATTGTGTGAATATACCAAAGCTTTTCTAGCCCTTCGTTTGTTGATGGGCACCTGGGTTGTTTCCAGCTCTTTGCTATTTTGAACAAAGCCACAATAAACATGGATGTGCATATATCTGCTTGGGTGGCAGTTAATTAAAATTGTAATTTAAACTTAAAAAAAAACCCAGACCTTAAATACAAATAGGTTTAAGTGAAGGATAAGACACTGAAAAGTAAATTTCAGTATATTACTTATTGCCAGCACAAAATTATAACTATTCATACCATTACTAAAAATCCTTCTTCGTATATGTTAGTGTATTTGTATATGAACATACTAATATCACATGTGAAAAAAAAATTCTGCTGAAGATTATCAAAAAAGAACTGAAACAGTACACCAACTGAGGACTAACAGAAATACAAGTCAGAGAGGTCGTGCAGCACTAGAGACATTATCATCAATGTCAAATGGAACTTGGCTGAAAGCAAAGAGTTTCAGAAGAATGTGAACCTGTGCTTCATTGACTATGAAAAGGCATTTAACTTTGTGGGTTACAATAAATTGTGGTTAACTTGAGAAGAATAGGAATCCCAGAACACTTGATTGTGTTCATGAGAAACCTATACTTGGACCAGGAATCAATCCTCAGAACAGAGCAAGGAAACACCACATGGTTCAAAATCAGCAAAGGAGTGCATCAGGGCTGGATCCCGTTTCTGTACTTTTTAATCTATATGCAGAACAAATCATTCAGTAGACTGGTCTTTAAGAGGAGGAATGTGGCATCAGAAATGAAGAAAGATTCAGGAGCAACCTGCGTTATGCAGATGACATGGTCTTTCTTGCTTGCTGAAACTGAGGATGACCCGAAGCACTTTCTGGAGAAGGTCAAGGGCTGTAATGTTAAATATGAATTGAAGCTCAACATCAAGAAGACAAAGATTCTCATAACAAGCCAAATGGCAGTGCTATGATAGATGGAAAAGAGAATGAGATTGTTAACGATTTCAGTTTGCTCAGCGTCACAATCAACACTCTTGGCCCAAGTAGGCAGGAAATCAAAAGATGAATTGCATTAGGGAAATCTGCTGTCAGGGATGTCTCCAAAGTGTGAAAGAGCAATGATGTCAGTCTAGAGACTAAGGTGTGCCTGATCCAGGCCATGGTCTTTGCAATCATTAACTATGCATGAGATACCTGGACAATGATCAAGGATAACAAAAGAAAAATTGGTGCCTTTATATTGTGGTGCTGGATAAGAGTATTAAGCATATCCTGGACTGCCAGGAGAAAAAGTCTGACTTGGAGAGGGTGAAACCAAGTTGTTTCTTGGAAGCAATGATTTTGAAGTTCTGTCTCACATATTTTGGGCATGTTGCCAGATGGGATCAGTCCTTGGAGAAGGACATCACGCTTGGAAGGTTGAAGGAACAGTTCAGGAGTGGAAGACCTCAGATGAGACAGATTGACACAGTAACTGGGATAACGGTGGTCGGTGTGTCAGAGACAGTGAAATTGGTGTAGGATACTGTGGGGTTCAGAGCTATTGTGCATAGGGTCACTATGGGTTACCAGCAACGAGATGGCACATAAAAACGTCTTAAATCTCACTGTAAGGTCCATGACCTAGTCTTTCTTCTATTGCTATCTTATCTCCAATTATAGCACTATGTCTGTGAAATAGTTTCAACATTGGTTGAAGAAATTAAAAATATTGGTGATGTAAATGTAACAGCACGCAATTTAACATTTTTAAAAATTAATATTAAAGATAACCTGGAACATATTTTATTTTAAAAGAAAAGACAACTTTCTGCCTTTGAGTCAAATGAGATTCACATCAACTCCACATGACAGAGAAGAAGTTCCCAATTGGGTTTCTGAGGCTGTAAATCTTAAATGGGGAAGACTGGCCATTTTTTATCATCAGGGGCACCTAGTAGGTTTTAACTGTGAACTTTTCAGTTAGCACCCCAACACTGAACCCACTATGCACCCGAAATCTTTGAAAAATCATTAGTGATACCCTATTCCCATACTTCTTTAAAGTAAAGTTTAATTTATATCTGCTGATGGCATCATCTTATTACTTTGTTCTTGGTTGGCTACAACAAAAACTCCCATTTGAAACCAAATTTTTCATACTGTAAAATGTACTTGAAGATATTTATAGAGAATTCAGACCAAGATAACGTCATCAACTTTTCAAGTTAAAATGAAATTGTTTTCTCATTTGTGTGGAAAATACACATATTGTTCCTCCACAAAGTTCATCTTAATTAGCATATCTAGAATACTCTTGTTTTATGTTTCTTGTACAACTCTCTTATGTAATTAGTCACATTCCAATCAAATTTACATTAAAATAATAAGCAGTGATTTCTACCTGCAATGGTGTATTGGGCATCGGAGACCCATCACACAGCAGGTAAGCATGCATAGCTATAACTAAACATCTCCCCAATTCTTCCATGTGATGATTCAATGATTCCTCAAAACATAGATATAAGATGTGAAGTCATTAAAATAGTCAATAACATTCCAGTGAAATTATTTTCTCAACTTTTATTTTTGTAGTATTTTGTTTGGTGGCTATTGATCAAACTCCTTGACATGGGGCTTAAGTCAATATTTTAATGGAAAGAAGAAAAGAACATCTCAAATTAAAGCCATAAATAAATTAGTAACGAAATTTTTTAAAATCTCCAAAGAGATACTGAGAAGTAGACTGCTTTAAAAGATGGGTTTGGGAACTGTACAACACTCTCTTGATATCAAACATTGGATTTTAACCTCCAAAACCCCCATTTTTAATTTGTTAAGTGCTTTATCACCAGTAATTAGAAGAATGCATGATTCACAGTAAATATTCAATAAATATTCATTAAATTTAGAATACTTAGATACACACAGCTTTGAAAACCACAAGCACATAACTACCACACACACAGAGACTGCCATGAGTTGGAATAAATAGGATGACAATGAACAAAAAGAATAGTTAAAATGAGTTGTGCTGTTGTTGTTACATAGCCATCGAGTAGCTTGTGACTCATAGCGACCCTATGTACAAGAGCTCTATATGCTCTTCTATCCTGTGCCAACCTAGCCATCTCAAACGCACTTATTCCCACCACTCCAGTCACAGAATCGATCCATGTCATCAAAGGTCTTCCTCTCCTTAGCCGCCCCTCCATTCTGGCAAATATGATGTCCCTCTCCAAGGACCAGTCCCTTCTTGCAACATGCCCAAAATATGTCAGATGAAGCATCCAGGGAACATTCTGGCTTCACCCTTTCCAGGACAAACCTGTTTGTTCTCCTAGCAGTCCACGGTATATTCAACACCCTTCTCCAGCACCACAGCTCAAAGGCATCAATTCTCTTTCTATCAACCCTATTTACTGTCCAACTCTCTGATACATAGCACGTAATTGTGAAGA
>NW_006399782.1:20107810-20114745 GCF_000299155.1 Elephantulus edwardii | reverse complement strand
TTGTATTTCAGGATGGATCTAGAAATTACTTTTTTAATTATGAAACCAACCCCATTCTTTCTCACCTTTTCATCCCCAGCATAGTAAATCATATAATCATCTGATTCAAAATGTCCCATGCCAAGCCATCTCAATTCGCCTATACCTAGTATGTCAATATTTATACATTCCATTTCTTTCTTAATAATGTCCAATTTTCCTACATTCATGCTTCTCACGTTCCATGTTCCAATCAGTAGTGTCTGCTTACAGCTGTTCCTTCTTCTCTGTATTTCCGTATTTCCTATAATTTTATGCCCTGATTTATCTCCTACCCATAAGTACTCAGTATCACACAGATTTGAGAGTGTGGGTAAATGTCGACTTCTGCTAATACTAAAACAGATATAAAAATGACCAAGTTTAACTGAGATTTTAGTCCAGATTTTACACTGGATAAGTTTTCTCCCCTCTCTATATAAAATTAATATTTAAGATTTTTTTAAATACCCGAGAAACTTTCCACATCTCAACAATTATTATTCAGTGTTTTACTTAGAATTGTCCTATAGATTGTATCTACTCTTTATTGGGAAGATTTTCATTAATAGTTTTAGAATATTAAACAAATGTTAATGATCAATGTCCTATCAGAGAAATATCATTTCTCTCCTAGTTATATTTCATTCTCAGCATAAAGATATATAGGATAACTTACTGTCATGGATGATTCAAGGATATTGCTCTATATATAAAGATTCAAATTCTGGTCTTCCTAACTAGTCTACAGCAGGTACACTACTAAAAAACTAGCAGATTATTGTTGATGTGTGCTATTGAGTCAGAACCGACTCCTAACTGAGCTTCCATCAGGTGTCAGAGGGAGCTAATCTCATGGGAGCAGATGTCCCTCTTCCTCCCATGGAGCAACTGGTGGATTCAAATCGAACTCCTTTGGATGGCGGCACACCTTCTTACCACTAGGCAACGACCAGCAAAATAACCATTTGTCCACCTTTTCAAAGCTTTTAAATTTATTTATTCCAAGTAGGGAACCAAAAAAGTGCCAGAAGAACAAAGAGATTGATTTAGGAGAAGTTGCAGCTAGAGTGCTCCTGAGAGGCAAAGATAATAAAGCTTTGTCTCACATACTCTGGACATGTTACTAGAAGACTCTATGCCTTCGAGACAGACATCATGCTTAGAAAGGTGGAGGGATGGTGAAAGAGAGAAAGACCCTCAACCAAGTGTACTGACACAGTCTCTGCAGCAGTAGGCTTGAGTATGTCACAGACTGTAAGGATGTTACAGGATTAAGATACTGTTCAGTTCTGTTGTTCATAGGGTTACTATGAGTCATACATGACGGCAGCTAACAACAATAACAACAACAAAAAAATAACATATTTATTTCACAAATTCAAAACAATGAAATAAGACTTCATTCTGTATATCTGGTTTTTGTATCTCCATTATTAGAAATAGCAGCATTCGCCCTTAGAATTATATTGCATCATGAGATACAGTTAATTCTGTTCTCTCACTGGAACTGAATTCTCACTACATCCCCCGTACTTACGAATTGCAGCTGGGTTGTAGAGGTAGATGGAGAAGTAAAAAAATGCAAAGTGCTTTAATATAAATATACAGAAAGTTTCCAGAGCACGAATAGTCCCAAGGGTAAAGAATTAGAAGAAATGGACAGAAACTTCCAAAGTTTTATTAGGAAAGCCAAAGGGAGATAAAGGAGAGAATTTTATGGAAGAAAAACAAACTCATGCAAAGCATAGAGGCAAGATGAGCAGCAGCATATTCCACGAATTGTAATGATTCCGTCTGGCTTGAAAAGAACTAATTTGATTTTTAAAAACTTTAATCAATAAAGCATCATTACAGTATTTTATGCAGAGAAATGTCAAGATTAGGTTTGCATTCTTAAGAGATCATTTCAGCAAGAATGCAAAGTATATTTGGAAGGAGAGGGGAAAAAATGAAATCAGGGAGAAGAAATCTAAAACTAATCCATATGAGAAACTAATGATGGGAGAAACTAAATAAAAGAGGGACATGGAGAGTATGATTATAGATTAAGTTACATTTAATAAGTAAAGTCAGTGAAGACTTCGATGTAAGAAAAAAGAAATACATAGACTTGAATAACAAGTATTTCCAGTGTATCAAGGTTTCATTCAGAGATGGGGAAAAGAGGAATTTATAATCATAGATAATTTTTCTAAAACCAACACAATTAAACACATAATTTTGAAGTATAAAGTACATATTGGCGATTTAATTAAAGATATTCAGTGGTCAGTGGCACATAAATTTTGGGATACATGGGAGAGTAGATATTATTTAAAACTACAAACATAAAGCTAAAATAACAGATGTGAATAAGACCACCTAATTAGATGCATAATGTGACAAGGGGGGGGAGGTTAAAAGAAGAAGAACAAGTCTCAGCAAGTGTGGCTAAGATAAGAAAAAGAAAGAGAAGAACAAGTATTGGGAAAGATATAACCCACCTATCATTCTGGATCTTGCTTAAAAGCAGTTTATCAAAGTTCAAAGCAGTTCAAAGGTCTGTCCTGGAGAAAGTGAAACCAGAGTGCTCCTTCGAGGGAGGGCTAGTGAAATTCTGTCTCATATACTTTGGACATGTTGTCAGGAGGGGACAGTCCTTGGAGAAGGACATTATGCTTGAAAAATCATGATAAGAGAGGAAGACTCTAAATAAGATGGTGACTGTAAAGGTGATCTCAAGTTTGTCAGAGATGGTTAGAATGACAGAGGATAGGGCAAGGTTCAGAGCAATAGTTCCTAGAGTAACTGTGAGTCCTCAGGGATTCAGGGCACATAACAAAAATGTTCAATGAAACAATGCCTAGTATAGCCTAAAGGTGGAAACATCTTAAATGTTCATCAATAGAAGAATGGATAAGCAAAATGTGATACAAACAAACAACAGAAGAGTATTGAAGGTAAGCAGGTGAAATGAAGCCTTGATACATAGTACAGTATGCAATATGCACAGAACTTGACGACAATATGCTGAATTAAATAAGTCAATCAAAAAAAGGCAAATATTTTATGACCTCACTTAAAAAGCAAGAAAAGGCAAATGCACAAAACCCAAAGTTTATTAGTGATTATTAGAAACAAGAGGAAAAAGGGAAAAGAGGGATTAACAGTGATGGAAAAATCACTTTTAATTCCAAGTCAGATAGGATGTTTTCTATAATTGATGTCACTGAGTTATACACTTGGCAAAAGTTGTGTGGTACTTGTACAAGCAAAAATAGAGAAAAAAAAATAAGAAATGCGATAGTAAGACAATAAAACTATTTCTTTACAAACAAACACCTCAAAAATGTTGGATCTTCAGCATGGAAGTTTAGGGTCTTGGTTTTATAAGCTATCTTCATTAAATGGTCTAATAATGTTCTTAGAGTTTCTGTTTTACCATCTATTATGTGCTTGGAATCTTAAAAGTTGGCAGGAAGACATACAAGGGATAAAAAAAAAATAATCTCTATTCTTCTGGAGTAACACAGAATAAGAGTCAAGACTAAAAGGAGGATATAAGAGCATTATAATTGTTTTTGGTCAAACATTCTTCTAAGTGATATAGCACTGGTCTGTCCGTTTGCTGTACAGAGGTAACTTGTGATTGCTGTGATGCTGAACACTGTAACACTCATGGGTCAAATGTGATAATGGTTATTACCCATGGTGGACAGTGCTCCTGATTAAAACAAACTTGGAAGCAGGAGTGGCAGCCTCTTCTGAAATAGCTTGCCTCCGGAAATTCTATAAACTTGGAGAAATGATGGAAGTTATACAAGTATTCAGGTCTGTTGTTCATAGGGTTCCTATGAGTCATCTACGACTCGAAAGTACTTAACAACAATCTCACTCTATTGACAACTGTTTCTCTTGCTATGATATTGGAAGAACTAGACAGTACCCAAATACTAATACTAAATATTTTGATCAAAGATTCTACAGAAAAATCCTATAAACACAGGGGTAAACGAGAATCAGCTTTCAGATTCTTAAGGAAACTCTGGCAACATAGTCCACAGCGATGGGCAACTGTCCCAGGATTACAGCCTTCAAATCCTCCAGGATATTCAGTTATGAGCCTGTTCTTTACAGACAGTAAGGAATGCTTTGTTTTTATGCACTCTGGATTTCCAGAGCTGAGGAGAGTGAGTGACACCTGTAACTATTGCTCTGAGATAATCTTTAAACCATAATTCAAAAATACCCTTTGAAGTTTTAAACATCAGAGAAGAGTTTATTGTAACTTAAATAAAAAAGTCAATCTTCTTTAAGCATTATGGTCTTTCAGAACTATTCAAATGGAATCAAATGGACACCAGTAACTTAAAAGATGAGAAGAAAACATACCCATGATAACAAAGCCAGGTAAAGACACCTCCAAATAGAAAACTACAGGCTATCTCTCATGAACATAGAAGCAAAAATCCTGAAAAAAATCCAGGTCAATAGATTCCAAAAATAACATTAAAAAATAATTCACCATGACCAAGTGGGATTCATAACAGGTATGCCAGGATGCTTCAACATAAGAGAAAGAGTCAGTGTAATTCATCATATTAACAAAGAAAAGAATAAGAACCACATGATTTCATCAATGATGCAGAAAAGCCTTTAATAAACTCCAACATCCTTTCTTGATTAAAACACTAAACAAAATAGGAATAGAAGGGAATTTGCTCAACAGAGTAAAAAGTACATACACAAACCTGAGAGCCAACATTGTTCTCCATGGAGAGAAATGAAAGGCATTCCCTTTGAGAACTGGAACTAGGCAAGGATGCTCACTATCACCTCTCCTATTCAATATTGTATTGGAACTTTTAGTGATAGCAATAAGACAAGAGAAGGAAATAAGAGGTATCCAAATTGGAAAAGAGGAGGTAAAATTATCTCTCTGTGCATACAATATGATAGCATACTTAGAAAACCCTAAAGACTCAGCAAGAAAACTACTGGACATAGACCAATTCAGCAAAGGATACAAAAATCAATTGGATTTCTCTACAGTGAAAAAGAGAATACAGAACTGGTCCTAAGAAAAACAATACTCATCACAATAGCTAATCACAAGATTAAATACTTGGGAGTAAATCTAACAAGAGACACAAAGAATCTATTCAAAGAAAATAACAAAATATTACCACAGAAACAAAAAGAGACATGTAGAAATGGAAGAACGTACATTGCTCTTGGATAGGAAAACCCAATATTGTAAAAATGGCAATACTACCAAAGGTAGTTGAAAATCACATTTTCAATGCAACCCCGATACAAATACCTATTCCATTCTTCAAAGAGATGGAAAAGGCAATCTCTAATTTCATTTGAAAGAGAAAGAAGCCCCGAAAAAGCAAAGCACTCCTTAAAAATAGAAACAAGGTAGGAGGCATCTGACTCCCTGATTTCAAATCCTATTACACTGCTGTGGTGGTCAAGACAGTGTGGTACCAGTATAATGACAGACACATAGATGAATGGAATAGAACTGAGAACCCAGAAATCACCCCTTCTACCTATGGTCAACTGATTTTTGACAAGGAGATGAAATCAGTTAGTGGGGAAACCACACACAGCCTTTTTAACAAATGGTGGTGGCAAAATTAGAAACTATGCAGAAAACTCAAACAAGATCCACACCTCACTCCATACACAAAAATCAACTCAAAGTGGATAAAGGACCTAGGACTAAAACCAAGGACTTCATTAGAAAAAAGCTTGGAAGATCTCTAAAAGCCCTGATCCATACCATGAACAGTTTTCCAAGCATCCTGAAAAACCTAAGACCAGAGGAGGATAAAAGAGATGAATGTTACCTTCTAAGACTCAAATCCCTGTGCACATCCAAAAATTTCTCCAATAGGGTAAAACGGAAAACCACAGACTGGGAAAAAATATTTGGTAATGACATGTCTGTCAAGAGACTTATATCTAGAATTTATAAAGTACTCGAGCACCACAAGAAGATTAAGGGAAACAACGCAATTGCAAAATGGGCAAAGGATATGAACAGCCACTTCACTAACGAAGACATTCAGATGACGAAAAATCACATCAGCAAATATTCAAAATTCCAAGTTCTAAGAGATGCAAATTAAAACAACAATGAGGTATCATTTCACCCCAGTAAGAACAGCAAAATTCAACAGAGCAGAATAAAAGAAATTCTGGTGAGGTTGTGAAGAAACTGGAACTCTTATTCACTGGTGGCTAGAGTGTAAAATGGTGCAACCACTGTGGAAGGCAGTATGGTGCATTCTCAAAAAGTTGCAGATAGAAATACCATTTCACCCAGCAATTTCACTACTGTGAATATATCCTAAAGAAACCAGAACTGCCACCCTAGCAGATATATGCACACCTATGTTTATTGCTGCTTTTCTCACAATAGCAAAGAGTTGGAAACCACCCACGTGTCCATCAATAAACAAATGGATAGAGAAACTGTGGTATGTTCACACAATGGAATACTATACACCATTAAAAAACAATGAACTCATGAAATAAAATATAAAATGGGTGACCCTAGAGGGCAGTATGTTGAGTGAAATATCTCAATCACACAAGGACAAATACTGCATAATGCCACTATTATAAAACAGGACTGACATCGGCTTTGGGGTGAAACTAAGAAAAGAGGGGATACCAGAAGAATGTCTATCTGTCTTTCATTGACTATACAAATTCATTTGACTGTGTGGATCATAACAAACTGTGGCTGACTCTGAGAAGAATGGGAATCCCAGAACACTTGATTGTTCTAATGCAAAACCTATACTTGGACCAAGAGGCAGTCATCAGAAAAGAGCAAGAAAACACTGCATGGTCCAAAATTGGGAAAGACGTACGCCAGGGATGCGTCCTATCTCCATACCTTTTCAACCTGTATGCAG
>NW_006399782.1:20100271-20105793 GCF_000299155.1 Elephantulus edwardii | reverse complement strand
TCATTGTCCAACTCTCTGATGCATAACAAGTGATTGCAAAGACCATGGCCTGTATCAGGCACACCTTAGTCTTCAGAGAGACACCGTTGCTCTTGAGTACTTTAGAGAGGTCCCTAACAGCCGACTTTCCCATTGCAAGGTTAGGAATGCATATATTTCATTAGATTTTACAATCTCATGATTCCTGATCTTGATGGGAACATCTTAAGATTGGAGGGCAGAATTCCAATTTCAGCAGGCAGTACAGAAGGCAAGAGGGGGAAAATAAGACTCTTTCCTGACCTGTTGACAGTAATAATAGAGAGGAATGTGATAGCAGAGAAAGATCTTCTCAAAAAGGATTGACTTTTTTTTTTTTCATCTTTTTGGCTACTTGTTCAATTTATATGTATTTGATGATGAAGATATATGCTTGAGCATATTTCATTTACATCCAAAGAAAGGGCTTGAAGAAAGTAAGTGAATTAAAGGATGCCAAATTAAATAAATTGCAAGTTAGTAGAGAAACTCCCTACGGACTATGCCTCGAGTGCACTATGTATTGTGTAGACCAACAGAAAGGTGAACTGTTATGACTAAAGGAGAGCGATGAATGTCAATGAGTGAAGTGTCATAATTTTGCTTATTTCAAACTGTAATACAAAAACTAAAATACCTGCGCTTAAGAAGAACATGTAACTATATAAGTAGACAAATTTCATGGCCATAATTAATTAATATGAGGACATATCATAGTAGAGAAAACATGACCTTCATTCAAACATCAAACAAATATAACTGGGTACCTATCATGCTGGTCAACAGAGAGCTTGATGAGCAGGCTGGGTTTAGAAGAGGTCGTGGCACTAGGGACATTATAACCAATGTTAGATGGATCTTAGCTGAAAGCAAAGTACCAGAAGGATGTCTGTGTTTCTCGACTATGCAAAGGCATTTGACTGTGTGAATGACAACAAACTGAGAAGAACAGAAACCCCAGAACACTTGATTGTGCTTCTGCAAAACCTATACTTGGACCAGAAGGCAGTCATAAGAACAGAGCAAGGAAACATTCCATGGTTCGAAAACAGGAAAGGTGTACACCAGGGATACATCTTGTTCCCATACCTTTTCAATCTATATGTGGAATAGATCATCCACAGGGCTGGGCTCTATGAGAAGGAATGTGGCACCAGGATTTGAGGCAGATTGATCAAAAACCTGCATTATGCTGATGACACAATCTTGCTTGCTGAAACTGAGGAGGGTCTGAGGCATTTGTTATAGGTCAAGGACTGCAGCGTTCAATGTGGATTAAAGCTCAACACTAAGAAAACAAAGATTCTCAACACTGGCCCAATTTGCACCACCATGATAGACTGAGAAGACCTTGCATGGCTCCACAATCAGCACCTTTGTACCAATAACAAAGAAATCAACAGACTAATTGCACTGGGAAACTCTGCTGTCAGGCATCGCCCCAGAGTACTGAAGAGCAATTTATGTCATTCTAGAAGCTAAGGTGCACCTGACCCAGTCTTCACAATCACTTGCTAGGCACCAGAGAGCTGGTCAACAACTAAGATAACAGAGAAGAATCAATGCCTTTGAGTTGTGGTGCTGGAGAAGATTATTGAATATATCATGGACTGCTAAGAGAATAAACAGGTCTGTCGTTGTTGTTGTTGTTGTTGTTGTTATGTGCCATCAAGTCGCTTGCAACTCATAGCGACCCTACGTACAAGAACCCTAAACGCTGCTCTATCCTGTGCCAACCTCGCCGTCTCAAACACATTCATTCCACCTAGAGAAGGTAAAACAAGGCTGCTCCTTGGAAGCAAGGGGCCAGTCTTTGGAGAAGGACATCATGCTTGGAAGAATGGAGGGACATCATAAAAGAGGAAGACCCTAGAGGAGAAGGATTGACTCAGTGACTGGGATTATGCAGGCAGGTGTGTTGGATGTGACAAGGAAATTGGCTCAAGATAGGGCAGAGATTAGAGCTGTAATACATAAAGTCACTAAGAGTCTCAAGCAACTGGATAGCACATAACAACAACAACAACAACATTTGCTAAACATTGTTTAAGTGTGATGAATAAAACAATGTATTTTCATTTGTAGAGATTTTAGTCTATTGTGACAGAGGAAAAATATAAGCAATAAACAAAATTATTTCTAAAACAAGTAGGTTCTCTAAAAGTTACTTAGAAACACCGTTGGGGAGGAACAAGAGACAGATTTAAGAGTGGGATATTAATTGAGGAATCTCTAAATGTAAAAACTTCTGAGGTGCTCAGCTAGAGGTTGGAGACGAGTCTACCAAAAGCTTTCTTGGAAGAAAGTCCCACCAATCTACTTCTGAAAATTCAACTATTAAGCACAGTTTTACTCTGACATACACGGAGTGATCATTACTCAGAAATAACTTGACTGCAACCAATTATTTATATTGAGACTTCTACGAATAAGAAAGATCGATTTTGCAGAAAGCCAGCAGCGTCAAACAGCATCATGCAAGATGGTTTCAAAGAAGAAAAGCACTTGGCGGCATAAAATAACAAAAAGGCATCCATGTGACTAGAATGCTGTGAGCCAGTGGAGAACGAATTCAGATGAGATTAAAGAGCAAATTACATGACAGACCTTAAAAAGATTTGATTCTAAATGAAATTAGAAATCATTGAAGTGTGACATAATCCAAGAATAAACCTGCTACTTTCGCTCAAACTATTTTAAAAAGAAGAGCTGATCCTGGCTGCAGAATGTTATGTAGGTAGTAAGTCAGAGAAAAGAACAACTAGGAGACTAATATCTAGGATAGACATCATGTATCATAGTGACTTCTACCAAGACCTAGCAGTGGAAATAGGAAAAAAAGAAAGCTGTTTTTTTCAGTATTATCCTGAATTATTTTGATTGTTGTCTATTCCGTCTTGACCTCAATTTCATCTTCTTGTAAACTGAGGTTAATTATGTTAATGCCAATGGTTGTTCAGAGTGTTCAGTGAAACAAGACATCATATGTACCTGGCACAGGTACATAATAATAAATCTTAGTTCTTATAAGTGATTTATTTAACACATTCACTTCAAGTTTAAAATAATGATATCACTTAAATATAGAGTCTGATAAAATGGGCATGCATATAATTTTGAGCATAATAAAAGAATGTATCTAGATATAATATTCATAAAATGTTTATGAATATAAAGTTACAAAGATATTAACTCTGTCCAGTTGAAAAAAAGAACTGTATAGGTTGAAATGTAAACTTAATTTCTAACCTGTTAAAAGTAATGTTTTAAAAATGTATTACTTTAAAAGAAATAAAACTGAAAATTTCAGAACAAAATATCTTTTTCTTAGAAATAAGCCTTCTGGGCTTGAATGCAAAGAAAGCTCACTCTCAAGTTTCTATTCTTCTTTTAACCACCAACACAGACACACACACACACACCCCCACCCCCAACCATGTTTAAAGTTTGGGAAGAAATAACTTACAATCATCAAAGGGGGAAAAGTAAGTATTTTGCATGGCCCGTGTATAATTAAACATTCTTCAAATTCTTGAAACAGAAATTTCAATACCATGGAAATCCTTGAAATGTAAAGAGATAAATAAGACCAATTATAACCAAAGATATCTTGCCAAAAGTTTAGAGAGGTCTTCCATGCAAATGAAGAGTAAACAAAAATCTCCCTTCTAAATTATGTGTTCCTCAGTTCAAGAAGTATTGTACTCTTTAAAACAGAGCAAAAACAATTGGCCAAGTGTTCTGCGTGAGAGGAATACACAGAATCTTTATCTCTGGACAGTGAAAGGAACTGTACTCAAGGAAAGAGAAGGTGCCAATGAAGGACCTTCTTGTTTTATATCTTTCTTTGTGCATATAACCAAAAATTAAAGAAACACAAACAGTAAGACTTACTACACTTTCCGGAAAAACTTGTTTTTAAGAATTAGTGTCAAATCTTGCCAACTAAGTCCTTAACAGCTTTCTTGTAGTGAATACTACATACCCTGCTTCCCAGTAATAGGACAGCAGAAAATAAAAACAAAACTCTTCATCACAGAAGATGCCCCTATAATGGAAGTGTTAAGTCTTATATATGCAATGAGTATCAGAAAAGCATGTTTACTGAGTCATTTTTAACCATTAAAAAAAGTGCCTCTGGGTAAATTCCAAACATGAGTTTATATAAAGCCCTCTAAACTCTTTTTTAAAACAAAAACAAAACAAAAAAAAATATATATATATGAATGCTTTCAAGGTACATGATTTAAATTAGGAGTTAGTTTCAGGCAATTATTTGTACCACCTGGGGACTCAAAGAAATAGGGAAATTTAGGTTTTATACAGGCAAACTAGAAGTGAACAGAACTGTTCAACATCCTGAATGTATTGAACCAAATTCAACAGAGAGCTCAGGTTCTACAACAGCTTGTTTGAAAATTCTACAGCCTCTTACCTAAGTTCTAACCTCAGGATTATTTTTTTAATTACTACAATCTGGAAAAAAACACAGATTTTAAAATGTTTCTAAACCTTAATTCCTTATCTATGTCATCACAATAATAGAGAAATAATACATATATAAGTTAATGTTTTCTTATTTTTTTCCTCTGAATATTGGTATTTTAAAAAAAGGAGAAAATTAAGACAATTTAATTGATCACAAAGGGAACTCTGGTAGCCTACTGTGTAAAGGAGTGTGCTGTCCAAAGGCAGTTCAAATCCACTAGCTGCTTTGAGATAGATGGACAATCTCCTTCCGCACAATTTAAAGGCCCTGAAAGCCCATTGGTGGGTCAGCTCTCTGCTCCTACCCTTCCCCCTTGGATCCTCATACACATTTTACTAGTTACCTATTTCTGCAACAATGGTCTTAAACAGTATTTGTCCTTATGGGACTGAGTTAGTTCACTTAGCATAATGGGGAAAGCACATTGTACATGGCATTTGAAAATCCTTGCCTTACCCAAATTCAAATGCAAGTAAAATTTCAAAACTCCAACACTATGAGATGTTCAATGACATTTTGTGTATCTCTCTTTCCTCTTTATTCTTCTTCCCACTCCATTTCTTTGCATTCTGTTCTCTGCATATGTTTGGGTTTGTTTGGGGCTTTTTTCCATTACGCTTGTATTTTTTTATCTTACTTCTTTTATTACACTGCTAGTAGACTCAGAGGCAAACCGAAATAAACAGAATTCCTTAAAGAGACCATATGTTCTTTTCAATCAGCTTATTATTAAATAATACATATAAGCATTGCTATCATGTACTGCTGAGCTGGAACTGACTCATCGCTGACCACTCCAGTGAGCATTTAGAGGCAGTAAAAGTACAGAAAAGAGATTGTCTATCTTTCTCCCTCAGAACAACAGATAGACTTAAACCATGCTCCTTTGGGCTGCACTGCAAATCCTTCTTACAATTTAATTCAGTTTTGGTGGTTGGTTTGGGGTTGGGTTTGTTTTTTTTTTTTCCGTTTTGAGTTTGTTTTGATTTAATACTTTTTTAATGTTGTTGTTGTT
>NW_006399782.1:20088113-20096744 GCF_000299155.1 Elephantulus edwardii | reverse complement strand
GGGTACCTGTGAAAAACGCCTGTCCGTTGCTTATCTGAGGTGGCTGCCGCTTTCAGCTTCCCTTCCGCCCAGGAGCACGCTTGTCAGAGTTTCCAAGGGTTTGTTCCCGCCGGAAATCCCGGGTACCTGTGAAAAACACCTGTTCGTTGCTTATCTGAGGTGGCTGCCGCTTTCAAGCTTCCCTTCCGCCCAGGAGCACGCTTGTCAGAGTTTCCAAGGGTTTGTTTTTTTTAATATCATTATGTTTTTTAAGTTTTTAATGAAATTTTTTAATATCATTATAAATTCTTTTTTGCTCCAATTCTGCCCATTGTCTCTTTTTTGTTTTTATTATTATTATTTTTTACTGGTTTACATACAAAGCTCCTAAAGCTCGTATACATTGTTTTTCAAACTAGATCATTTCCCTTTCCTTTACCCATCTCTCCCTCCACCAATCAAATTGTGTGATACAAAGATTAAGCCTGCCTCCACCTTGGATTCTTATACTTGCTCTACAATAATGATCAGCATTTGTCCTTATGAAACTGAGTTAGTTCTGTCAACATAATGCTCTCCAGTTCCTCCCATGTTAGGTAGTTATGTACAAAACTGTTGCTCCTGTGTGCTGCATAGTATTCCATTGTGTGAATGTTCCATAATTTCTCAATCCATACCACTATGGTAGGGAATCTGGGCTGTTTCCATGTTCTTTTTATGGTGCAAAATACTGCTATGAGCATTGGTGTCCAAGAGTCTGTTCATACCTCAGTTCTAATTTTCTCAGGGTATATTCCAAGTAGTGGAATAACTAGGCTATATATGGTGTTTCTATGTTCAGTTTTTTAAGGAAGCACCAAACTGACTTCCAGAGTGGATGTACCATTTTACCATACCACCAAAAATACATAAGAGTTCCTATCTTGCCATATCCTCTCCAACATTTATTACTTGCTGCCCTGCTAAACTTTGCCACTGCTACTAGGGAAAAATGGTGTCTTCTTGTGGTTTTGATGTGCATCTCTCTTATTGCCAGTGAGTTAGAGCATTTCCTAATGAAGAAATTAAATTCAGATTTTAATTATTCAAAACCTTTTCCGAATCAAATGGCACAAGATCAGTAATTTAGAGATCAATATGGCATTTTTTACATTATTTCTTAAACAAAAAATATAGTCATTAATGTTTGTAATATATGTCCTCCTTCCCAACCACTCCACAAAGTTCTGTTTATCATACACTACAAGGTTTTAGTAGCTCAACAATTTTTTAATGTTCAAATCAAAAGTCTGTTCTTATCAGAGAGCAAAGTTAGTAAAGGCAAAAAGTAGAGCTGATTGTTCTTGTCTTCAGATATGTGTTTTTTCCCCTCCTTGAAATAAACCTACTATTTGAGATTCCCACTTGATCTGTATTTATTTAAAAAAGTATCTTCGGAACCCTAACTATTGTGTCAGGTACACAGTATGGGTAAAATCCAGATTAGGCTTTCTCTGACACAGAAGTGCGCAAAACTAGGTAGAAAGGCAGGAAAGTGACTGCAATATAATTTGATAAAACACACATGGAAGTAAGAACAGATTGCTGCCCTTGTTATGTATCTCAAGGCAGGGTCCTCCATTTTTTCCCCATGGATTTTCCTATACTCAAAATCCACCTCATTAAGATTTACCTGCCAGTTAATCCCATCTTCCCTCAAGGTACACCTCTTGGGCAGGTGTCTTGGGAAACCAATCTCTTCAATTAACTCACACTAGATATTAAAAGAGTACAGCAAATGCATCACATTTCTTTTGAATTTTAACAAGTCACTCCGTTTGAAAAGAACTGGTTGCTAGTCATGGGGATTTAAAAACTAGACATTAAACTGGCAGGGGAAAAAAATTTAATAGGACTGTCATCGTACAACCTGCAAATGAAACTTCTTTTTCCATGTCTTGCCATTATTATCGGTATTATTACTGAAATAATACATGTAACAAATATGCACATTAAGATAACTCAATAAAACTTGAATTTAACTACAAAGATTACTAAAGATAGATTATTAATAGGAAGGTTTATCACAGGTATAAAAAGTGCATCCTCTCAAATTGTCTTTCCTACTACTAGTTCTTGAAATCCCTGTGACTAACATTCAGTTATTTATTTATTTTTTTTCCTAGTTGGAAAAAGTGCAGTTCTCACCAAGGGAAGACTTTGGTGTCCTACCTTATAGAAATAAGGGATAAATAAAAAAAATTAACTTTACATTTGCATAAATATTTCCTAATAGATGAGTACTTTCCAATCCATCATGTCCTTCTATAGAGTTTCGTAGGCTCTAAGTCTGTGTAGAAGAAGAGTCTTCATCTTTCTCCCACAGAGTGACTGGTGGATTTGAACCACTGACCTTTTGGGTAGAAGTGCGATGTATAATATATCACATCACATGGGATCCTAATTTGACCACTACATGAGCTTTAACAGTTTCTGTAGCATCATAATTGGATAATCTGTATAACGAATCTATCATTAGTAGGTATATTAATAGTGTAACTAATTCTACCATTGCTGTCAAGAGCTTATCAATTCATAGCTGATCCTCCACTGGGTCTGAAGGTGAAAATACCATGAGAAGAGATTGTCATCTCTCCTCCTTGGAGTTGCTGATGGGCAAACCACCAAAAAGTTGTGTCTTTGTGTTAGCAGATCAACTCTGTGATAAGGACTACACCACCAGAGCTCCACTGGTTGCTAACAGGAGCCCCTTTTAATATCTCTGTTAAGTTCCTAACACACTGCCCTAACCATAAGTAGATACTTAAAGTTTTAGCTAGTTGACTAAATTGATTGAAGATTTAAATAGAAAAAAATATGCTGATATAAATGAATGTTTGTGAAGTAAGGGGCATATCTGAATTTCTTAAGAATTAACTAGATATTGAATACCAAAAATTGATTAAAAAGTTTCACAGATTTTAGGATTATTCCAGAAGATTAATAACTAAATAAAGTTTAGATCAAGAGTCAAGGTGAGAAATTTAGAAATGGAGGAGGGAAAAATGAAGGCACACTGAGTTCATTTTGACTGAATTATCTTCTCTTACACATTTCTATAAATTCATGTATGTTCATAGTACTATGCTTCCTGACAATCAATGCCAAATTAATCCTGGCATTTTTATATTATTTCATCTACAATATATAAAAACCTTGCTTACTTCAACTGTGAAAATCCAAAATTCCTTATCATCAAAGCCTTCTAGAAAATAATCTTTCTTCAGTTCACCTAACATTTTTAAAACTCAATTTCCTTGTGCATAAGACAGTAACTACCTTACAGAATTACTGTGATAATAAGATGGACTTTATGAATGTCATAGTTTATTTATCTACCATGTACTATCATTATCTTTCTCTGTGATGTCAATTCCCACTCTACTGATATTTTGTAATACAAGACTTTGTACTACTAAGTACACTTTGTAGTACTAAGTACACTCTTCTCAATACCTTCTTCTCCACTGATTTTACTTTTCAAAATAAATCATCTTCATGTTAAAAGAATTTTTTTAGTTATGCTCCCTTTTATAAACTATTATCACCTTCACTCAGATGCATTCCTCAATTAAATATACAAAAATCTCCAAACCCTTTATTTTTCTATATGAGAAATACTTGAGTTTTTTTAAAGACTAAAGGAAAAATTCAGACCATGGTTTTTCTGATTACTTGCTATGTATCAGAGAGCTGGACAATGAACAAGGATGACAGAAAAAGAATTGAGCTGTCATGTTAGAGAAGAGCACTGAACAACCGATGGACGGCCAAGAGAATGAACAGATATGTCTTGGAGAGGATGCAGCCGGAGTATTCTTTGGAGGCAAGAATGATGAGACTTCACCTCACACACTTTGAGCATATTGCTAAGAGGGACTATTCCTTGGAGAAGGACATGATGCTGGGAAGAGAGAAGAGTTGGCAAAGGGAGAAAGACCCTCAACTAGGTGGATTGTCATGGTGACTGCTGCAATGGACTCTTGTGTGTCAGGAAGTGTGAGAGTGGCATAGAATTGAAGAGGATTCAGATCTTTTGTTCATAGGGTCACTATGAGTCGTACTCAAGTCAATGGCTCTTAACAGCAACACCACCAAAGGGAAAATAAAGAAGAAGAAAAAACTACCTGCTGCCAACAACAGTTATTTATTTCTTATAAAATATAAATATAAACCTTCAACCTTATGATCTATCTGTTCCAACTCATGGTGATTCTGCACTGTAAATTTTAAAGGAAGAACTTGCCATCTTTCTCCACTGAAACAGCTAGGATTCTAACTGTTGACCTTTTGGTTAGCAGCCTGTTATATTAGACATTATGCCACGAGATCTCCTTAATATAGATCATGGTGGTGGATGTTATGTGCCATGGCGTCAGAGTCTACTCATAGTTGACCATCCAGCAAGTTTTCAGAGCTTCTAAATGGCTTTGGAGGAGATTGCTCACCTTTCTCCCACAGCGTAAATGAAAGATTCCAATCACTGAGGGCTGACTGTGCAGCTCTTTTTTTCCCCTTTCATTATTATTATTATTATTATTATTATTATTTTTTGGTCTGTGTACGGTCAAATCAGATCTGCCTGGTACAGGAGGAAATCCCCCTGTCTTGTCCAGCAGAGCATCTGGTGAATTTGTACTGTGTACCTCTGGGATTGAAATACAGCTTCTTGCCACTAGGCCACCAGAGCTCTCTTGACATGCAACCCTTTATTCAGTAGTCTATCAGAGCTCCAATACAGATTGTTGTTGTAGTTACGTGCTGTCGAGTCGCTTGTGACTCATAGAGATCATCTATACAACAGCTCTGAATCCTGCTCTATCTTGTGCCAACCTTATTGTCTCCGACACACTGACCCTCATTACGCCCGTCACTAAATCAATCCATCTCATCGAGGATCTTCCTCTCTTGTGCCATTCTTCCACCATCCCAAGCACAATGCCCCTCTCCAAGGATTGATCACTCCTTGTAACATGTCCAAAGTACATCAGACGGAGCCTCAGAATCCTGTGTGTAACACAGACACAGTGATATATAATTAATTTAAACATAAGTTTCACATAATATACTTTTAAAAAATAGTACTAAAATATATCCTTTTAATGACTGCTTAATACTCTTATAAATGAAATATATTTTATCATTTTTATATGTTAGACAATTGGGTTTCCTCAAAATTTTCACAATTATTAATGGCTTTGGTAATCATGATTTATATAAAATCCATTATTTGCATTTACTGATTAAGAATAACAATGTGAGAAGATTTTATCTTTTTGTGACATATGCTAAAATCTTTGTTCTCATATTTAGAGAAATGTGTTCATTTAAACTTATTATTAAAATAATGGGGAGCTATTTGTGGTACACTACAGTATATCAAAGGAAAAGAAAATTGCATACTTAGAAAACCCAAGAATAAAATTAAAAATTGTCCAAATAAATCTGAACATCTGGTAGATTCAGATTACAAAAAAAAGATCAATAGGAAAAACCAGTTACAAATGGAAAAAAAATCAGCGACAATGGTGTTGAACTATTTATATAAAAGTATACTTAATATACAATCTAAATGTAGAAGAAATGTTCTGGTGACATAATGGTTAAAGCAATTGATGCCAACCAACAGTCCTGACATTTAAATGCATCAACCTTTAATGGAAGAAAAATGCAGCAGTGTGCCTCTATGAAGATTTAGTCTTGGAAACCCTGCGGAGGGCAGTTCTAACTAAAGTTTCAAAATGGATTGTAATTGACTTAATGGCAATAGGTTTAGTTTTTTTCTTTTGATAAATGAAGAAACTGGTTTTTCTGAAGGTAGAAAATATAATCTGGGTTGAACTGACAGTCCACATTACAGGATGGGAACACTTAATATGATAAAAATTGCATCGACTCCCAAATAATAATAAAATTTCATTCAATCGCAATTAGTACTTCATTGAAGAGTTGTGTGTGTGTGTGTGTGTGTGTGTGTGTATGAGAGAGAGAGAGAGAGAGAGAGTAATATTGTTTGCTTGTTGGTTTATTTTGTTTTGGGTAAGGTGGAAAAGTCATGTCAAAGTTCATATGGAAGTATATGAAAAACACTAGAGCAGATGTGATGTAATATACTTTAAAACTTATATAGCCATGATTCTTACCCAAACAGCATAGCATTAGCACAGGAATAAGTCCCTGTGTGACACAAGTTATTTGTGCACAAATAATGTCTTACAGAAGGTGCAGCCAGAGTGTTCCTTGGAGGTAAAGATGATAAAGCTTTGTCTCCCATCCTTTGAATATATTGCTAGAAGAAGCTAGTCCTTGGAAATGTGGAGCGTTGGTGAAAGAGATTGAGACCCTCAACCAAATGAATTCACATAGTGATTGCATCAATGTGATCAAGTTTGTCAGAGACTGTGAGAATGGCACAGGATAGGACAGGATTCAGATCTGTTGTTCATAGTGTCATTATGGGACATACTTGACTCAACAGCACTGAACAACATTCTGGTGTCCTAGAAAACCATGGTGGCCTAGTGATAAGGAAATGTGCTGGCAGCCTGAAGGAATGTGGTGTGGCTTCACCAGCTGCTTCCCAGGAGAAAGATGAGCCATCACCTCCTGTGTGACTTATAGCCAGTGAAAACCTGCTCGATGGTCAGCTATGAACTAGTTCCCAATATTAGACACATAATAACACAACAACAGCTAAACTGAAGGTTGTTAGCTGACACCTACTCAGAGGCAATGTGAAAGAAAAGATCGAGAGATCTGCTTTCATAAATATTACAGCCAATCAAACTCTTTGCAGGAACTCTACTGTTTATTATTATTTGTTACCATGAGTCAGAACACTCACAGGCAATTGGTTTTACTAGTAGGAATTACGGATTTGGAAATATACATAGATAATCCCAAACTTTCCATGTATTGAAGTTATCATGGACCGTATTTAGGATCATCTATTTTTTTCCTGTTAATAACGTTATAATTAAGAAATAGTTTCTTTTCAACTAAAGAGGGAGCTTCTGTTGCTTGAAAACATGATCACTTAGATAAAGTCAAAAGGCATAGCAAAATATATGGAGGAAATAAAAGAGAAAGAAAAAAAAGACCACACAAATAACCATCAATAATTTTCCGCCTAGAAGTGCTATCCTCATTTTCAGAAAAAATTTGCACGGTTCATAACCTTCCTTTTTTGGGAATAAATGCTTATTATTTGTATACCTTTTTTGTATGGACTTAATAACATCTAACAAAAACATCAACATATATACATAAATAGAAATCTGATGATTTAGTGGTTAAGTCCTTTAGCTGTTAACTGGCCTAGTCATAAGAAGCTGCACTGCAATCCCAAAGGCATGTGGTTCAAATTCACCAATTGTTTTGTGGGAGAGAAATGGACAATCTGCCTCCCATGCCATTTACTGCCTTTGAAAACCCAATGGAGGGTCTGCTATGGCACAAAACCACAAGAAAGAACAGTGTAGCACAGGCTGTAAGTTATGTGCCTGTCAATCGAATGATAAGCAGTTCAAATCCACCAGCAATTCTAGGAGCAAAAGTTGACCTGTCTCCTACCATAAAGATCTATAGTCTCGAAAACCAATGGTGGCTGGCTATGAGTCTCAACTGACTCAGTCACTAAGAATCTGATTTATACACTGATTATAAAGACAATAACAAGTAAAACAAACAAAAAGCATTCAACTTACATCAGAACTAACATAACACAAAGAGTTAAAATGGAAACTGTCATAAACTGGGGGCTACTTTTATAAATGTAACTAAGAACTTAAATTTACTGTAAAATAACAGACTTATTTAATCAATGATGCACCTTAATGAGCTATTTTTCCAGGAGGAAAAAAGCTAGGATTCTGCCATTAAGTCACACACAAAGAGAAATCTCAAAAGCAGTTAAAAATGTAATGCAAAACTAAAACAGAAGCATTAGCAGAAAATTGAGGCAACTTTGTAAGAAAGGAGACAGGAAATCTAGATGATGGCTTAATAGAAGAGAGAAGCATATTTGAATACACCAACATTTAAATATTAAATATTTTATATTACAAAAGATATGTAAAGGGAAAGAGCAAAAGAGAAATTGCCCCAACCATACTAGTGCTAGTCAATAAGCCTTTTATTTCAAGAACTACCTTCCCTCTGTAACTTGATTTGTGCCACTGTTAGAACATCTATTTGGAATATTATTGCTTTTAATTTTTGACTCATGTACTTTTAACTTGTTAGTTGAATTTGTGTCTTCTAGGCTGCAACAATTCCATGATGCATCTTCAAGGATATGAACATATATGGCTAAGTACAATTGCTAACAGTGCATCTAAATTCCAAAATCAATCTCCACAATAGTCTACGTGTTTCCTATTGCCAAAGGACCCCTTTAGAGTAGTGAGAGAAGATCTTCACCCTGAAACCTACAGCATCCCTTTTCAGCAGGAAGTAGCTAAGAGAATACGCCATCCCCGTTTCCTTATGAATCAGGGCGAAGTCTCTCTCAGGGAGGAGTGAAAGGGAATGGCAAAGGACACACTAACAAAGGAGATTAATCAGAACTGGTTTTGACAAGTACTGTGGCAATGGGACAATTAAAACAGACTT
>NW_006399782.1:20064225-20088013 GCF_000299155.1 Elephantulus edwardii | reverse complement strand
CACAAAACTCCCCGATTGAACAAGCGTGGAAGGAGGAGTGGCGTCCACTTCCATAATAGCTTGCCTCCGGAAACCCTATGAACTTGGAGAGAGGATGAAAGGCACCCAGGCGTCAAGGACTCTCCTTCATAGGGTCGCAATGAGTCGCTTGTGACTCGACGGCACTTAACAACAACAACAAACAACAACAACAACAAAAAATATCTACCCATAAATAAGTAAAATTCACCCACGTTAATATTAAAATATTTCAAAGGGGAGAAATATTATCATTCAAATGCAAATTTCAGCAGTAGGAAAGGATATTCCATTTTTCCAACTCAAATATATTGTCAACAAGTTGAAAACAACTCATAGCTGACCCCTGAGTTTCAGAGGCAGTAAATCATATAGCAGATTGCCCATCTTTCTCTGGTGAAATCACTGGTGGATTTGAATCACCAGGAATCCACTGGCTTTGGGTTGGCAGCCCAACACCCTATGGACTACACCACCAGAGCTTCTTTCAGTCTATTGTTTCAACTGTGTGCCTTTGGAATTGCAGCACAGGTTTTTGGGGTTTGTTTTTTTTTTTACCACTAGGCTACCAGATCTCCCTTTCAGTCTACTAGAAGCACTGACATAGTAATTAAAATGAGATACTACTCCTCATCAGAGTGGTAAAACATTAAAAAATTATGAGACTTCTCTTATTCAGTAAATCACTCTGTTGCCACTGAATATAGGCCAACTCATAGCTTCACTATAGAACAGTGTAGAAATACCCCATAGGCTAAGGCTTTATATCTTTACAAAAGTACACTGATATTATATTTTTCCCCCGTTGTGTGTTCAAAGCACTGGTATTTCTGTTAGCAGAAGAATGTTTAAGGCACTCCATCATGAGGGCTCCTTGGTTTGATTTACTAGGCATTTTTACTTATTGCTGAGTCAGAGACAGCACTGATGGGAAGATAATTGCTGCAATCTTATGAAAATGATGATAATGGGGATGTGAAAGGAACAAGGGCAACATAGGGAGAGTTGAATCTGACCACTATTAACTCTGCAAAGAGGAACTGTCCCCATCAACAACTTCCACAGTATAAGACTAATCCCTGTAAGGTCACACATGCCTCGTTTACACACATCTACTTTTTTTGAACGCCTGGGTTTGATGTTCATTGCAAATTGGTGCACAGAACTGACTAGGCAGTGGAAAGACTGTGATGACGTGTAACCTAATGGAACCCTGGAGATGGAACTAGAGTTAAAGGTTTTCCTTGCTGGACAACTGATGGAAAAAAACTGACTTGTGACAGCTAAGAGACAAAGATTTCCGGACAATTGAGAAAATCAGAGGCTCCTTGCATTTGTGTGCCTGGACTGAACCTAGACTTCCACTGAAAGATATATTTTGCCCCCTTCAGTTCCCAACCTATTTCATTAATAGCTTGTCTTAGGTGCATCTCAGTCTTTAAAGTTACATTCCTCCTCCTTACAAATAGGTAAATTGAGTTAGCAATCCTTATTAGAGTATCTACTATGGAAGAAAGATGGGAAAATATCCTCAGCAGCAATGGACTCCTAATGGAGGTATGAGTTTATTCTGACACAAACATAGTTTAAAGGGGGCAGGGGAAGATTAAGATTCACAGTAATCACAATTTTTTTTATTGTCTACCTGCCTATATGTTGTTGTTGACTGCCTTCAAGTCGAGCACAACTCATAGCCACCCTACAAACTAAAGGTTTGAAGTCTTTCTATAACTATCAACATTAATCAAAGTTTATAGAGTTTCCAGAGGCATGTTGTTTAGGACATGGATACCACTCCTGTGTGCGTGCTCTATCTCCTCTCCTCGCACCTCCCCTTCCCTTCCCAACCCTCCCCTCCCCTCTGCTCTCCCTTCCCTTTCCCTCCCCTCTCATATCCTATCCTCTCTCCTCTCCTCTCCTCTCCTCTCCTCTCCTTCTCCCTTCCCTTCCCCACTCCTCCCCTCTTCTCTCCTCTCCCTTGCCTCCCTTCCCCTACCTCCTTCTATCCCTTCCCTTCCTCTTCCCTCCCTTACCCTCCCCTCCCCTCTTTCCCTCCCTCTCTCCTCTTCTCCCTCCTACTCTCTCTCTCTCATACACACACACACACACACACACAGAGAATTTATTGTTTTATTTATAATTTTTTTTTTGTTTAGGTGAAACATGTATATGTGTTTGGTTAAGTGTTAAAAGACATAAAATTTTACAGGTCAATGGAAAAGATTAAGATGATTAACTTTTAAAATTTGTTATAATATAATTTGAATTAAGTTCAAGTTGCTCCAGTGATCACTTACTAAACTCTTTTTACATAATAAAGAGTAAAGGGTTAAAAAATTAAAATAGCCATATCATGTCCTGCTTACTTTATCCGATATTGTATAATATTTGCTTTTTGTTTGTTAATTTGCTGTCTGTCAACTTAAAGGTACTTCCAACCATACTGCCATTTCCAATTCTTAGGAACTCCAAGCATGCCAGAGTAAAACTGTGTTCCATAAGGTTTTCATGGCTGTGACTTCTCCTAAGAAGATCACCAGGATTTTCTTTCAAGGTACCTCTATGTAGATCTTAACAACAGACCATTAATAATAGTCTACTATTTAACTATTGGTGTCCGCCATGGATTTTTTTCACTACCCTCTTCAACCAGTGGCTTTCAGTCAGATGGACATTTGCCCCCTATAATTTAATACAAAAATTAATAACACAAGAATTGTATATAAATAAATGGAAAAATAAAATTACTAAGATGTGAATATATTAGCATATTCTCCAGATAGGGAATCTATATATCAGTTCTGCATCCAAAAAATCCAAAAATGTAATGGAACACCAACAAGAATTCTAATGAAACTAGGAGACTTGATTAAATTATTCTAAAGTTCTTAAGAAAGATTAAATTGATAAGACTAAGCAATAACTTTTAAATGAAAATAACAAAAGGGTACTGATATATCAAATTTATATTTTACTTTAAAAGCTAATAATTAAAGTAACATAACCAAGGTAAAGAATAGAAAATGAGAGAACTGAAGAGGGGAAAAGACTAGGAAACAAATAGAAAACCAGGAAATAAGCCCATTGGTAAATTAAGTATTTAGCATACGATAAATAATGCATTTCAAATCAACAGGGAAAACATAGATTTTTTTTTCAATTGATGGTGCTGGGACAACTGGTTAAATATTTAGAACAGAGTAAATTTAGAGCCTATCTCACACTGTATATCAAAATAAAATTCCAGATGGTTTAAAGAGTCATATGTAAACAATAAAACCATAAAAGCACTAGACACAAATATAGGAGAATTTTTAATCTGATCTTGGGTTAGAAAAGGTTTCTCAAAAGCATACAAATAAAAATAAAGACAGATACCATAAAGGAAAATATAAAGTAATAGCTTTGATCACATAAAAACATAAAGATGTAGGACTAGCAAAATTAAAAAAACAAAGAAAAGTTCTGAAAATGAAAAATTGTAATGTCTGATAGATTGCCTGTAGCAAATAAAAACTACATGCAAACTAATCAAGGATATGAAAAATAATTGGCCATACTGTTAAGCAAAGAAAGTTTTACATATTACAATCCCAACTTTGTAAAATGCACGTACTACTACTGATTGCCATCTCATCAGAACCAATGCATAGCCACCTTCCTGGGAATTTTCCAAGGTTGTTAATCACAAGAGGAGAAGCGGGTGGATTTAAACTAACAGACTAGTACCATCTTTGAGTTAACAGCACAACTTCCTAGTTACTATGCCATCAGAGCACAAATAAATATACAAACTCAGGCTTCTCATTGCAATGCTTTACCTTAAGCAGTTACTCCTTACCAAAGAGATTACCCCTTCCTGTCTAACCAGTTGTCATGGTCCAGTGGTGATGATTGTGTGTGTGTGTGTGTGTGTGTGTGTGTGTGTGTGTGTGTGTGTGTGTTGAGATGTAATCCACAATGTAGGTTGTATTTTAGTAGTGTTCCAAGTCTTCATCACTTTCTGTAAGCAAGGGTTTTTTTTTTTCATTAAAGTAACAAAAGTACTTATTTAGGATATAATTATTTTATTTATAGCGTGTAATTATTTTCTGTGTTTCATGTGTATTTCTCATCATAAAGGGCATAGAAGACCAAGTCCAATTCTCTCCTTTAACACTACAGAATATGGGCTAATACCTGCACTTGCTGAGTAAATGTAACATTATCAAATTAGAAGAACACCTGCAGCTGTGTTGCTATTAGCTTTGCCAGTTCACAAAGCTATCCTAATTTTCCTTGAATTAGTGGGTTATGCTATATTTTTCTACTATGAATGCATGAAATTATCTTAAATGAGTTGTCTTCCACAAAAAAATAGTTTTATTAATAAGTACTCAATAATAGGGCTTCTTAACTGAAAATAAGAATGAAGTATTGGTAAAGACATTTTATTAGTCAAGCATTTTTCTATAGATTATTTTAACTAACATCGAAAACCACATCATCTTATATGCTGCTAATGACAATTTAGTACCATCTTACTTGATATATTTCAAAGTTTCCCCATGAGTTATCTGACCTCCTACCCACTGAAAATAAATGTGTTGATATTTAAATTATTGAATACCAAGCAGCAACGTCATCCTTTTCTCCTTCTAATGTCTTTGCTTCACAAAACTATTATCAGACAGGCCACGCAAACAACTAAAAACAAAAAATTATATGGTGTAGTTAATTGAAAAAATGCTTTTCCTGCACATAGAAATTGACACTAAGTGCTGTATTAGCAGGAAATCAGTGATTTTCAATTGACATTGCAGAGGAAATCATTTAGTGTCAATTGATATTAAATGGACAAAATTGTTCTGAATTAGTACAAAATTATTTGAAGGGAAGAAATGTGCTTCCATTAGGTGACTTGATATTAAGCGGGCTCAAATGTAATAAGTTTTAGAGGTCACTAGTCAACAAAAATCAGGGCATGCTATCCAACCCTGAGTACATCAGACTGGTTGCTTTTACCATCCTTATCAAAAGATAAGTCAGTGTCATATTATCATGACAAAATTATCTTTCTTTGAACTTTCAAGGGAAGTTTTAAATTCAAATTGTTTAGATGAGCTAAATTAAATAGTGATAAGAATCATGACTTCTTTTAATAATTTGGTAGTCCTAATATATTACAAATACATTTTTCAGATTTTTTTTACTTTTTTGCATGAAAAGAAAAGCAAAATAATAGAATCTATTTTATATTTCTGGTGATTTTGTTGTTGTTAGGTGCTGTCAAGTGGAGAAGGACCCACAGGAGCCCAATGGAAAAAAGATCTGAACCTTAGTCTATCCTGTACCGTCCTCACACTTCTTAACACGCAACAGCTCATTTCAGCAGTCACCTTATCAATACACTTGGTTGAGGGTCTTCCTCTCCTTCTCAGCACCATGTACTTCTCCAAGGAATAGCACCTCCTAGCAACATGTCCAAAGTATGTGAGACGAAGTGTCATCATTCTTTTGTTCAAAGGGCATTCTGGCTGAACTCTCTCCAAGACGTACTGTCCATGGGATGGATGTTCAGTGCTCTTCTCCAACACCACAGCCCAAAGGCATCAATTCTTTTTCTGTCATCCTTATTCACTATACACTTCTCAGATGCATAGCTACTAATGAGGAAGACAATGACCTGAATCAGAAGCACCATAGTCTTCAAACTGACATCACTACTTCTCGATAATTTGGAAAGGTACCTAACTGCAGATTTTCCAAGTGCAATGTGTCTCCTTATTTTCTGACTGTTCATACCAAGGGTGTTGATTGTGGATTCAAGCAAGATGAAACTGCTGACAGGTTCAATCTCCTCTCCATTAATCATTACACTGCCTATCAGTCTAGTGAATCTTTGTTTTCTTGACACTGAAATATAATCCATAACACAGACTGCATTTCTTGATCTTCTGCAATAACTGCTTCAATCCCTCCTCACTTTCAGCACATAAGGTTGTGTCATCTGCATAACACAGGTGATTGATGAGTATCCTTCTAATCCTGATGCCACACTACTCCTCATAGAGTCTAACTTCTCAGATAATTAGCTCAGCATACAGATTTAATAGGTGTGGAGAGAGAATACAACCCTCATATACTCTCTCTTAATTTTTAAACCATGCAGTGTTTCCCAGCACTATAGTTTGCAAAACAGCCTCCTGGTCCAGGTATAGGTTCCTCACACAATCAAGTGCTCTGGGATTTCCATTCTTCTCAATGTCAGCCACAACTTGTTATGATCCACACAAACAGCTTTGTTTGCATAGACAATAAAGCACAAACAGATGTTCTTCTAGTATTCTTTACTTTTAACCAGGATCCATTTGACATCAGCAGTGATATCCCTGGTTCCACTACCACTTCTTGCTTTAACTTTTGTCAGTTCCTTATCTATGTACTGTTCCAGTGGTATTTTATTGATCTTCAGCAGAATCTTGCTTGCATGTGCTACCAATGATATTGTTCAATAATTTCCACATTCCATTGGATCACCTCTTGGAATGTGAAAATTAACGAATAATATCATTAATATAACATGCAAGCAAAATACTGCTGAAATGGCTAGAATATTATATAGTTAGTGAACTTCTAGAAGGCCAAGCTGGATTTAGAAGAGATGAATTCTGGCTGAAAGCAAAAAAATACCAGAAGACTGTCTTTTTGTGCATTATTGACTATGCAAAGGCATTTGACTGTGTAACTCATAAAAAAGTATGGCTAACATTAAGAAGAATGGGAAGCCCAGAACACTTGACTGTGCTCATGTGAAATCTAGACCAAGAAGTTGTTGTGAAAACAGAACAAGGAACACTAGATGGTTTAAAATTAAGAAAGGCATGCATCAGGGTTGTATTCTTTCTCCACATTCAGTATGTATGATTAACAAATTATTCAAGAAGCTGGACTCTAAGAAGAAGAAAGTAGCATCAGGTTTGTAGAAAGACTCATCAAAAAATGTATATTATGCAGATGATGTAACCTTGCTTGCTGAAACTAAGTAGATCTTGAAGCACCTGCTGCAAAAGAGCAAAGAATACAGCCTTAAATATGGATTGCACCTCAGTGTCAAGAAAACAAAATTCTCACCATTTGACCAATAGGTAAACTCATCATAAATAGAGAAAATACTAACTGTCAATGGCTTAATTTTATTTGGGTCCACAATCAACATTCTTGGTATCATTAGTCAGGAGATCAGGAGATATATTGCATGGGAAAGTCTGCAGTCAGGCACGTCTCCAAATTATTGAGTGGTAATAATACCAGTTTGACTACTAAGGTGTTCCTGATTCAGGCCTTGGGCTTTCTAATAACTTGCTATGTGTCTGAGAGCTGTACAATGAATAAGGATGACAGAAGAAGAATTGATGCCTTTGAGCTGTGGAACTGGAGAGGAATACTGACTATCACATGGACTGTCAAAAGAACAAATAAATATGTCCAGAAAAAAGGTGCAGCCAGAATGCTCCTTGAAGGCAAAGATAACAAAGCTTTGTATTACATACTTTGGGCATGCATGTTACTACAAGAGGTATTCCTTAAAGAAAGACATCGTACCTGGGAAAGTAGAGAAATGGAGAAAGAAAAGAGCCTCAGCCCGATGGATTGACAAACTGACTACAGCAATGGGCTCAAGTGTGTCAGAGATGTTGAGGATGGCATAAGATAAACCAAGTGTATGTGTGTGTGTGTGTGTGTGTGTACACACATATATATACACACACACATACATATATATCATTCAGAAAAAAATGCATATTTAAGTAATTAAAGAACAAAAGCATCCATTTTGAATGGGCTAGCTAATATTGCTTCAATGATTTTATGTTAATATATATGTGAATAATACATATGCTATGTGAATAACATATTTTGTTTAACTTTTATTTATAAAACTGAAGGCACTGCATTGAAACAAATCTATTCCTCAATATGAAAAATTCACTCAATCTTACAGAAATCAAAAATTTCACAAAAAAGGGAGGCATTTTTACTATCACAATTGTCCTATTAATTAAAATAAAATGCTAAATTAGTTAAAGTTATTTGAAATCTATAAATATTTGCTTAATTCACTTGCAATAAATAATTGAACAATCTACAGATGTAACATGTTAATATGTTCTTTTCAGTGGCTTTTAGACATTCTATCTTATCTTGAAACATTTACTTAAGAAAATGGAAGACTAGAGCCTGAAGTATGAATTCTATTTCACCATAAAGAAAACAAAAATATTCACAAGTGGACCAAACTGCAACATTATGATAAATGCAAAGAAAGATTGACATTGATTGTCAAGTATTTCATATCGTTTACATCTACAGTCAATGTTCATAGAAGGGTCAGTAAAAAACGCAGTGGATAGCATTGCAGTGGTTAAATCGGCTACGAAAGAATTCTTCAAAATTTAAAAGAGTATTAAAAAATAAAAAAAGATGTCACTTAGAGACCTAAGTTGTACCTGACCCAGGCTCTGGTATAGTCAATCACTTCATATGCACTTGAAAATTTGGCAAAGAACAAGGAAACTCAAAGAAGAGTTGATGACTTTGAATCATGGTGTTGGTAAATATTATTTGACTGCTTAAAAAATTAACTTTCTGTGTCTTGGAGGAAGGACAGTCAGAAATCTACATAAAAGTAAGAAAGGCAAGACTTCGTCTCACACAGTGGACAGGTGATCAGAAAGTCTTGGTCTCTGAAGGACTTCATATCTTCTAAAGAATAAACTGAAGAATCAATGAAGGGGGGGAACCTCAACAAGACGGTTTGACACAGTGGCTGCAACAGTGGGCTCAAACACAACAACTATTGTGAGGATGGCAAAAGACTGAGCCATGTTTTTGTCTAGTATAAAATGCTGGTAGGAACTGGAATAAATTTGACCCAACTAACAGCAATAAAACAAAATTCTACTTATGTCTGGCTCACACATGTATTCATCCCTTTATTTATTTTTTTTTATCTTTCCCTTTACTGGTAAACACTAGAATCTCATCTGACATAATTATTAGACAATACCTCAGAAACAGGAGAAAGATGGGCGATCTCCTGTGTGATTCATGCCTCTGAAAACTTGCTGAGGAGTCCATTGCGAGCTGGTTTGAAGGCCTTCTTCTCTTTTGCTGATTTTCTATCTTTCCCAGTATGATTTTTTTTTCCTCTTCCTGACAACACACCCATAGTTTCATATTTCTTGCCTTCCTGTAGCACTCTTACTGCATTTCCTCTAAGGCAGATTTGTTTGTTCTTTTTGGCAATCTATGGTATATCGAATACTCTGCAACACCTCAAGGCATTAATTTTTCAATCTTCCTTATTCATTGACCAACTTTGCATGCAAATCAAATATGATGGCCGAAATTATCAAACAGTATCATTAATAACATAAGCAAAAAAATCTTGCTGAATATTATTTTTTTTAATATTATTTTTAAACGACTGAAATAATACATCAACAAAGAACTACCAGAAATTCAATCTGGATTCAGAAGAAGTCATGGGGGAGTTTTGGGTTTAGCTGGCCTCTGCTTTTCCCAATTTTTTATCTATCTATCTATCTATCTATCTATCTATCTATCTATCTATCTATCTATATCTATCTTTTTTCTTTTCCACATGATTCTGGAATAAACTATCATTCCTTGATTTTTAGTAACTGGAGTGGTTACTAGTTTTAAGCTGTATAACGGCTGGCCCTCCAGCAGATTTTCAGAGGCAGTGAATCTCATGGGAGCGGACTGCCCATCTTTCTCCCTCAGAGCATCTTGTGGATTTGAACTACAGGCTTTCAAGTCGGCCTCCAGACTCTGGGTCAATTTCAGTGAGATAACATTTGAACAAAGACCTGAAGCAAGGACATGAGCCCTGGAGGCATGTGGAAGAAAATGGTCCTGTTCTTAGGAAAAGCTTGGAAGCCCTTGTGGCTACAGCAGAGGCTACAGGGAGATGAGATCAGTCAAAGAGGTGAAGGGAACCATCCTCATAAGAGCCGTAGGGAGGATTTAGGATTTCAGCTTGTGTCTGTTATGGCTCAGGTGTTCACAGTCTTCCTTTAGTTGCTGACTGAAACATCAGGGAAAAGACTGAGGACAAGGAGAGGTTGGAGAGACCGCTATGATTCAGATGGGGAGACAGCACTGAGAGAGGGGAGACTGAAGGAAGCTCAGACAGAATTGCTGTTGGAGTGAGTCCGAAAGAGAAGGATCCATAGGATTCCTGAGAATTCTCTTGGTTACAACCTGGATTCTCACAGTGACCTTTAAGATAACCCTGCCTGATTCTGTGTCATCTTCATAATCACTGCTGAGCTACAAACCATTATTGTAGACACTCTCAATGTGTCCCCTTGAGGGAAGGAGGTGTCTTTTCTGCTGACCAAGCATGATATCTTCTCCAGCTACTGGCTCCTCCCAGTAAACATGCCTAAAGTATGTGGAAAGTCTCACCATTCTTGTTTCCAAAAACATCTTGACTGCACTTCTTCAAAGCCAGATTTATTTGCTCCTTCAGCAGTCCAAGAGATATTCAACCCTCTTAGTCAACAACACAATTATAAGGCATTGTTTTTCTGTTGGCACCCTGGTGAGTAAGGAATTACACTGATAAGAGAGAGACCTAGTAGTTTGAACCCATTAGCTGCTCTTTCAGAGAAGAACAGGCAGTCTCCTCCCCTGTGATTTACTGCCTCGGGAAACCTGCTGGAGGGGTCAGCTCTGAGGTGGTCCTGATTCAAGGGCACATAACAACAGTTCTTCCTTATCTTCCTTAGTCATTGTCCAACTGACAGGGTGGTATTAATAAGTTCAGGATTATTCAAACATAAGATATGGTTCTAAAAACAAACATCATATGCTTCAGCCTGAAATACTGTCTGGACTGTCTAATTAACATTTGCTTTGTCCTCAGAATCCCATTTCAAGTTCTCTACAATCATGCTGAGTACCTGTTTAAATTGTCTGTTTACCAGGAAGTGAAATGCATCTTTCCTGAATTAGTATTTGTTTTTTCTCAGTCATATGTATGTAAACTGTACCTACCTTGTCTGTTAACTAGAAACTTAGGTAAACCTCTGTTAAGAACCCTGTAACTTTTGAAGCTGTATTTTTCTCAGTCATATGTAAACTGTACTGTACACTGTCTGTTTACCAGGAAATAAAATGCATCTTTCCTGAATTAGCATTTACCTTTTGAAACAGAAATGCTTAGTCATAAGTAAACTATAGAACAAGTTGTCTATTTACCAGTAACTGCATGCAAACTGTTCTTTTGACTGTAAGAAGTCTGTAGTTTTGAACTAGCAATAGAAATATGTAATTCGACTAATACCTAATCCAAGTATAAAAACCAATAAAGATGGGGAGACAGTTTTTAGAGAGTTTTCTCTGCTCTCCCAGATCTGCTTTAATAAAGCAGATCTTTATATAAAGTTCTTTGGATATTGAAAAAGAAAGTAAGAGGTCATGGAATAAGAGATATCATTGCTTATATCAAAGGATGTGTCCTGTCTCCATACCTTTTCAACCTGTATGCAGAACAGATCATCCAGGAGGCTGGACTCTATGAGGAGAAATGTGGCATCAGGATGGTTGGAAGATCCATAAACAATCTGCGTTATGCAGATGACACAACCCTGCTTGCTGAAACTGAGGAGGACCTGAAGCGCTTGCTGCTGAGGGTCAGGGACTGCAGCCTTCAATATGGATTGAAGCTCAACATCAAGAAGACAAAGATTCTCACCACTGGACCAACTGGCAGCATCAGGATGGATGCTGAAGAGATTGAGATTGTTCACAGCTTTATTTTGCTTGGCTCCACAATCAACACTCTTGGCACCAGCAGCCAGGAAATTAAAAGACGTGGGGAAAAGACTTGCCATAGGAAAGTCTGCTGTTAGGGACCTCTCTAAAGTACTCAAGAGCAAAGGTGTGTCTCTGAAGACAAAGGTGTGTCTGGTACAGACCATGGTCTTTGCAATCACTTGTTATGCATCAGAAAGCTGGACAATGACCAAGGAGGATAGAAGGAAAATTGATGCTCTTGAGCTTTGGTGTTGGAGAAGAGTGCTGAACGTGCCATGGACTGCTAAGAGAACAAACATTCATCCTGGAGAGGGTTAAATCGGGCTGCTCCTTGGAAGCAAGGATTCTGAGGTTTCGTCTGATATACTTTGGTCATGTTGTAAGGAGAGAATGGTTTTTGGAGAGGGACATCATGCTTCAGAGGGTGGAGGGCAGGCACAGGAGGGGAAGGCCCTCTGGGAGGTGGAGTGATTCAGTGACTGGGGCAATCAGGATGACTGTGTCAGAGGCAATGAGAATGACACAGAACAGAGTAGAGTTTAGAGCTGCTGTACATAGGGTCGCTATGAGTTGCAAGTGATTCGATGGCACATAACAACAACAACAACAAAATACCAAATGAATCTTGTCTGAAAGCAAACATTTAAAAAAATGGTTACTTATGTTAATTGATTTGCAAAGACATTTGAAAGTGTGGATCACAACAAACTAAGTCCAACATTGAAAAGAGTAGGAACCCCAGAACAGGTCATTGTGTTCATGCAAAACCTACACATAGACCAATAAGCAGTGTTACGATAGAACAAGGAAATACTGCATGGTCTGAAATCAGGAAAAGTGTGCATCCGGGTTATATTCCTTCTCTATATCTATTTGATCTGTATGCTGAGGAAAGAACTAGAAAAGCTGGAAGAATATGGCATTAGAATTAGAGAAAGAATCATCAACAATGTACACTATGCAAATAATATAATCTTGTTCAGAGAAAACGAAGATGACCTGAAGCACTTGCTGCAGAAAATAAAAAAGTACAGCATTCCATATAGATTACATCTCAATATCAAGAAAATAAAAATCTTCACAACTATACCAAGAGACAACATCATGATAGATAGAGAAAAGATTGAAGCTATCAACAATTTCATTTTACTAGGTCTCAAAATCAACATCCATGGTCACAGCATTTAAAAAATCAAAAGACTTGTTGCACTGGGAAAACTGCTGTCAAGGACCTCCAGAAAGAGCTCAAGAACAAGGATATCAGATTAAATACTAAACTGTGTCTAATCTAAATCAAGGCACTTTGAATTGCTTTATAAGCATCTGCAAATTGTCATATTAAGTAACTGAAAAATAGTTAGGAATCAGGATGAAGACTAAAAAATAAAAATGGAAAGAAAGTTCATACTAAAGACTAAGAAAATGCACTTTAGATTTAAAAATTACATAAAGATTTTATTTACTTTTTATAAAAAGAAAAACACATTAAGGTCCATATGCAAAGTCTTTCCAATGAATCATTAGATCTGAAAATCAGTAGCTGAAGCATGACTAAATACACAGGAAATGTTCCACTTAGATCTTTACAAAGAATGGAGCTGACTTTCAGTATTCCATTTCAATGTTGAAAAATAGAGTTGATCTTTGTGAGTGCACTAATGAGTAGGGAAGCAAAGTAGCTAGTACATTTTCACAGAGTTAAAAAAGAAAATATATTTATTGAATATATCAAAAGACAAACATTCTTTTTCTCCTCTGGATCTTTTTCAATTTGACCTTGAATGGCCTACTAGTTAATTTACAAACTGCCAATTTTAGCATATGTTCCCACACATGCACAACAGATATTTCATATTTTCCAGTTTGGATTAAAAACTAAAGTTACATTTGCAATGAAAGCTAAGTTTCCTAGGTACTATTCATTTAAACGGAGAAAAGCCCTTCTCATAATCCTTTATGTATGAAAAATGAAAAATGTCCAAGAGATCTTCACCAAGAAGATTTCCATATTTATAATCAGTCAGGAATTTTTCAAATAAGGAAAGAGTATGAAAAGAAAGAACAACAAGTGTTATAACTAAAAACTAAAATTAAAGTTTTAATTTGAAAAGTTGTTGTTGTTGCTATGTGCCCTCAAGTCGCTTGTGATCCATAGCAACCTTACGTACTGGAATTCAAAACCCTGTCCTGTCCTGAGCCAGTCTCACTAATTCTGACACAGCAACCCCCATAGCCCCAGTTACTGTTTCAATCCGTCACATTTGGAGTCTTCCTCTCCTGTGCTGTCCCTCCATCCTTCCAAGCATGGTGTCCCTTTTCAAAGACTGGTCTCTCCTGGCCACGTGCCCCAAGTTTGTGAGACAGAGATACAAAATCCTAGCCTCCAAGGGGAGACTTGGTTTCACCCTCTGCAAGACAGACTTAACTTGTTTTTTGGTGGTCCATGGTATGTTCAAGACTCTTCTACAGCACCACAATTCAAAGGCATCAATTTTTCTTCTGTCATCCTCAGTCATTGTCTAGCTCTCTGATGCATAGCAAGTAACTGCAAAGACCATGGCCTGGATCGGGCGCACTTTAATCTCTAAACTGACATCGTTGCTTCTCAGCACTCTGGAGTAGAATTTCCCAATGCAATTCCTCTACTGATTTCCTGACTGTTAGTGCTAAGAGTGTTTGTTGATTGTGAAGCCAAGCAAACTGTAATCGTTAACAACATCAATCTTTTCTCCATTTATCATGGTGCTACCAATTCACCCAGCGGTGAGAATCTTTGTCTACTGCAATCCTTGATCTTCTGCAGCAACTGCTTCAGGTCCTCTTCAGTTTCAGCAAGCAAAGTTGTGTTATCTGCATAACATAGGCTGTTGATAAATCTTCCTCCAATGCTGATACCACATTCCTCCTCACAAAGCCATGCCTCCTGAATGATCTGTTCCACATATAGATTGAAAAGGTATGGAGACAGGATGTATCCCTGACACACTCCTTTCCTGATTCTGAACCATGCAGTGTTTTTCTGCTCCGTTCTGAGGACTGCTTCCTGGTCCAAGTATAGGTTAGGTACACAAGTATAGTTTAAATTTCACATAAGTACAATCAAATGTTCAGGGTTTCCCAATCTCCTCAAGGCTGGCCACAGTTTGTTGGGATCCACACAGTCAAATGTCTTTGCATAGTCTATGAAACACAAGTAGGTATCTCTAGTACTCTTTGCTTTCTGTCAAGATCCATCTCACATTGGCAATAATGTCTCTAGTGCCATGGCCTCTTCTAAACCTCTTCTAAAAGTTTGTATTTCTGGTATTTCTCTGTCAATGTACTGTTCCAGTCATTTAAGGATGATCTTGAGCAGGCTTTTGCTAGTGTGTGATATTAGTGATGTTGTTCAATAATTTCCATAATCTGTTGGGTCACCTTTTTTTGAAATGGGAATAAATATAGATCTCTTCCAGGCAGTTGGCCAGGTAGTTGTCCTCTAGATTTCTCAGTACAACCTCATAACGAAAAATGCTTCAGTTGAATTTTCCACTAGCTACTACCTTTACAAATTCCAATTTATAAGCCTGTAGCTTTCTGAAACTGTACACACAATTTCTTTGTCTTAAATTTGAAAAGAACTGTTTCTACCCATAACATTCCAAGGAGACATGATTCTAATAGCAATGAATTATAAATTAACTTTTTTACAATAAATCAGCACAATTCATGGGTATATACACAAAAACAAAGAGAAAGAGAGAGGGAGAAGGGGAGGGAATGGGAGAGAGACCAGATGATTCAGGAGGTTGGGCTTTATAAGGAGGAATGTGGCATCAGCATCGGAGGAAGACTCATCAACAACCTACATTATCGAGATGACACAACCTTGCTTGCTGAAACTGAGGAGGATCTGAAGAGTTCGCTTCAGAAAGTCAAGGACTGTAGTATTCAATATGGATTGAGACTCAACATAAAAAAAAATAATAATTCTCACTTCTGGACCAACTGGCAGCACCATGATAGATGGAGAAGAGATTGAAATTGTTAACAATTTCAGCTTGCTTAAGTCCCCAATCAACAGGCTTGGCACCAGCAGTCAAGAAATCAAAAGATGAATTATATTAGGAATATCTGTTACCTCTCCAGAGTACTAAAGAGCAATGACATCAATTGAGAGACTAAGGTGTGCCTGATCCAGGACATGGGCTTTGCAATTACTTGCAATGCATCAGAAGCAGTCAATTATTAAAAATGACAGAATAAAAATCGACACCTTTGAGGATTTCATATCATTACAGCTGTCAACAATTTCATTCCAATTACTCTCAATGACACCCTCTGCCTCCATTCCATTGGGGCCATTGTCTCTGGACTGGAAATTGTGACTCATAGACATGATTCTTAGAAACTTTCAGAGTCTCTTCTCCAAGGCATCTATGCCTGTTGTTGTTGTTGTTCTGTACTATAGAGTCAGAACCGACCCATACCTGACCATCTAGTGAGTTTTAAGAGGAAGTTATTCTCAGGGGAGGAGACTGCCCATCTTTCTCCTGTAGAGCAGTTGGTGGCCTTGAACTGTGTGCCTTCAGGACTGCAGCGCAGCTCCTTGTCACTAAGCCACCAGAGCGGTTTTGAAAAGCCCTCTGCCTTACAGCAGCAAGCCATTCTTTCTTTTATCAGGGATGACGATGTGATTGTTCAAGCCCAATCTGGGATTGGGAAAATAGCAACTTTTGCCATATCAATGCTATAGCAGATAGAATAGGATCTGAAGGCCACCCAGGCTTTGGTCCTGACTCCCACTTGAGAGCTGGTCCAGATATAATGATGGTAATGATATTAGGAGATGACATGGGCACCTCCTGACATGCCTACACTGGGGGCACCAATGTACATGATGAAGTCCAGAAAATGCAGATGGAGGCTCTGCATATCATCGTGGGTATCCCAGGCCGTGTATTTGATATGCTTAACTGAAGATAATTTTCTTCCAAATACATAAAAATGTTTGTGCTGGATGAAGCTGACCATATTTTAAGCCTGGATTCAAGGACTAATGACATACTCCAGAAGCTCAACAGCAACACCCAGGTAGTTTTGTTACCAACTTCAGTGCCTTCTGATGTGCTTGAAGTGACCAAGAAGTTCATGAGGGACCCCATTCAGATTCCTGTCAAGAAGGCAGAACTAACATTGGAGGGTATCTGCCATTCAAGGACATCATGCTTTGAAAGATAGAGAGACAGCACAGGATAAGAAGACCCAAAATGAGACGGATTGACACAGTAACCGGGGTAATGATGGCCGGTGTATCAAAGTTAATGAGTCTGGCTCAGGATAGGCCAAGGTTCATAGCTATTGTGCACAGGGTTGCTAGGATTCACAGGTGACTCGATGACACATAACAACAATATACATATGCTGTTGTTTGTTGATTGCCATCGAGTCGAGCACAACTCATAATGACTCTATGAACAAAAGACATAATGCCTTTCCATAAGTGTCATCACGGAGTTTCCAGAGGCACGTGGTTGAGGAAGTGAATGCCACTCCTGCTTTCAAGCCTGTTTTACAACTGGGAGCTTGACCAAACACTGTACACATTGGGAAGTTATTCTGGTATTTGATATCCCAATGGTACAAGGTTCAGCATCACAGCAACCCAGGTTACTTGATATAGCACATTGACAAAGAGTGATGTACAAAATGGAAGAGTGTTCCTCCAGATAGAACAGCACCAGTTTCACTTAGCAGTGGTTAAGTGTTATCAAGTCAAATACGACTGAGAGTAAGTTTTTCACAAAAGACCTAAACTCTGTTCTATGACTAACATCATTTCTGTACAGAACCCCGTTCTATAACTACCATCATTTCTGTACATTTAGAGAGTTTGTAGAGTTTAGAGAGTTTGTAAAGTTTCCAGAGGCATCTAGTTTAGGAAGTAGATGCCACTCCTGCTTCCCAGCATAAATCAGCCTGGAAGATCATCCAAACATTGTACATAATGGATAACCATTATGGTATTTGACAAGACTATGGAATAGTGTGCAGCATCACAGCAACACCAAGTTGTTCAGTTCAGCAAACAGACAAAAAATTGCTGTGACATTCAAGGAATATTCATTCAAAAATAATAAATTTGCCCCCCCCCCAAAAAAAAACACCCCACAAGTCCAAAAACTTTCCTTTACTTGTCCATCAGGACCAGCATCCACAAGCAACACAAAGGCAAACTCTCAGAGTGAAGTCTTCCAGGCCTCTGCTGGCAGTCCCCTCCCTTCCCCTGTAGGGCTTTAAGCCAACACCTTTGACCTGACATTTACCCTAGGCAAAGGCTCAAAGACACCTGCTCTTGAGGGGGAAAGAAGGGTAACACACATTAAACATCACACCCCCCCTCCCCCCAAAAAAACCCCACCACAACCCAAAAAACTTACCTTTACTTGCGCATCAGGACCAGCGTCCATAAGCAGCAAAAAGGCAAACCCCCAGAGTGGAGTCTTCCAGGCCTCTACGGCCAGTCTCCTCCTTGTTACATGCCATCAACTCGCTTGCAACTCATAGTGATCCTATGCAGTATAGTTCTGAATCCTTTCCTATTCTGGACCAATCTCACTTGTTCTTGACACATATATCATATATATATACTACATAATTTACATATATATATATATATAAACATTTATGTATAGTCAAACAGCAGAAATCTATTCTCCGTAAATTTGTGGTGAGGTTGTTATATATCATTAAAGTTGGAACTGACTAGCCCTCTAAGAATTTTGAGAGGCAATACATCACATCGATCTCCCATGGAACACCCACCCCGCCGCCCCCCGCCCCATGGATCGGCAATGCAACTCTTTACTACTAAGCCACCAAAAACTTTCTTAAAACTACGAAAATGAACTACTAAAAATGATTTCGAGGCAGAAATGACCATTATTTAGTTACACAGGAGTAGCTTTAAGATGGAACGATACTTATTAGTCCAGTTGTGAAAAGTTTTGCTTTCTCTATGTTGAGGTGTAACACAGACTGAATACTGTAGTCTTCGATTTTTTTTTTTTTTCAGTAAGTATTTCAAGACCCGGTTTAACCCTTTCCAGGACAAATCTGTTTGTTTTCCTAGCAGTCCATGGTATTCTCAATACTCTTCTCCAGCACCACAGTTCAAAGGCATCAATTCTCTTTCTATCCTCCTTGGTCATTGTCCAACTCTCTGATGCAAGATAAGTGATTGCGAAGACCGTGGCCTGTATCAGACGCACCTTAGTCTCCAGAGAGACACCATTGCTCTTCAGTACTTTGGAGAGGTCCTTAACAGGGTGGCTCCTTGGAGGCAAGGATTCTGAGGCTCTGTCTAACATATTTTGGACATGTTGTAAGGAGAGACCGGTCCTTAGAGAGGGACATCATGCTTGGGAGGGTGGAGGGACAGCGCAGAAGAGGAAGACCCTCTATGAGATGGATTGATTCAGTGACTGGGATAATTGGGATGGGAGTGTCAGAGACAGTGCAATTGGCACAGGACAGAGCAGAGTTTAGGGCTGTTGTACACAGGGTCACTATGAGTCGCAAGCGACTCGATGGCACATAACAACAACATTTCAAGACCACTTTCAGTAGACTGAGTCTTCTGTATATCACAGGCTTTTAAAATAAATCTTCCCCATATCCTGATGTAATGTTTATCTTCAAACAGTACAGATCCTAGTGTAATTTGGTCAGCATATAGATTAAATAGATATGGAGAAAGGATGCAACCCTGATGCCTAACTTTCTTGATTTTAAACCATGCAGTATCACTTGGTCTGTCTGAGCAACTACTCCTTGGTCTATGTGCAGGTTCGGCATGAGCACAAAAAAATTTTCAGGAATTCCTACTCTCTTCAATGTTATTCTTAATTCATTCTAATCCACACAGTCCAAAGCCTTTGCTTAATCAATAAAACAAAAGAAACATCCTTCTGGTGTTTATAGTTTCAGCCAAAATCCATGTGATGTCAGCAATGATATAATTTGTTCTTTAGCCTCTCGGAACACAGTTTTAAAAACAAGCTGTTCCTTGTGCAGTTACACTCCAGCAATTTATGTATTATTGTTTAATAATTTCTGTGTTCAGTTAGATCACCAATTTTTTTTTAATGGGTCCAAACATTGATCCTCTTCACTCAGTTAACCAGGAAGCAGTCTTCTGGGCATAAATTAGTGAGCATGTTCAAGGCTGCATCTGTTTACAGAAACACCTCAACTGATACTCTAATAATTCCTGGAGATTTTTTTTTCATTGCCTTCAGTGAAGCCTGGACTTTCCCTCCCCCCCACCCCCAAGAAATGGTTTATGTATGATCACATGCTACTTTCTAAAGTGATCCATTGTTGGCCAAAACTTTTTTTTGTACAGTAAATATGGATCCCTTATAGTATAGAACATTATTATAGAAATTATAACAACAATGTAACTACATAAGAATGTATTTGTTATGTACCCTTAATTACTTTCTCAAGCTGAAAAATGGAAAAACAAATTCAAATCTCAGGTTGCATTACTGAGAGATATCATGGGCACAGTATTGAATGATTCAAGAAGCTTCAAAAGAAGATGGAAGGAATACACAGAATCACTGTACCAAAAAGAATTAGATGACACTGACAAATTTCAAGAAGTATAATATGAACATGAGCCAATGATAAGTAAATAATAAAGTTCAAGCCGCACTGAAAGCCTTAGCAAAAAAAAATAAGGCCTTAAGAATTGATGAGATACTAATTGGCATGCTTCAACTAACAGATGCAGCTTTGGATGTGCTCATCAGTTACTGCAGGAAATTTAAAGGACAACTATCTTAGCTGACTGGAAGAAAGTTATATTTGTCCCAATTCCCAAGAAAGGTGATCCAGCAAAATGTGGACATTACTGTACAATATCATCAGTATCACATGCATGCAAAATACTGAATATCATCCAAAAATTATTAGATGAATACATTAATAGGGAACTGTCAAGTTCCAGTAGGATTTAGAAGAGGTCATGGCACCAGAGTTATCATTGCTGATGACAGATGAATCCTGTCTGAAAGTACAGAAGGATGTCTACGGGTGTTTTATTGACTATTAAAAAACATTTGACTAAAAAAAAACCCAAAACCAAAAACATTTGACTATGTGGATCATAACAAAATATAGCTAATATTGAGAAGGATGGGAATTACAGAATACTTAATTTTGTTCATACAGAACCTATACCCAGACCAAGAGGCTCTTACATGAACAGAGCAAGGCAACACAGCTTGGTTTAAAATGAAGAAAGGAGTGTGTCAGGGTTGTACCTTTTTTCCCATACTGATTAAAAATTATTTACTGCACAAATAATTTGAAAAACCAGACTCTTTGAAAAAGAATGTGGCATCAGGATTAGAGGAAGATTCACTAATAACTTGTACTATGCAGATGACCCAACCTTATTTGCTGAAAGTGAAGAGAATAATAAACACTTGTTGCAGAAGATCATGTACTTTAGCCTTCAGTATGGCCTGCATCTCTATATAAAGAAAACCAAAGTCCTCACCATAGGACCAAGAGTCAACATGATGACAGATGGAGAAAGGCTTGAAACTGTCAGCGAGTTCATCTTCCTTGGTTCAACAATCAACTCCCTTTGTACTAGCAGTCAGGAAATCTGGAGACATACTGCATTGGGCAAATCCACTCTTAGGGAACTCTCCAAAATGCTGAAGAGCAATGATGTCAATTTGAAAACTAAGGTACGCCTATTTTGGGCCATGGTCTTCTCAATCACCTCCTAGTCACTGGAGAGCTGTACAATAAATGAGGATGACAAAAAAGAATTGATTCCTATGAGTTGTAGTGCTAGAGAAGAATACTGAATATCCCACGACTTCCAAGAAACAGATATGTATGTCTTGGAGAGGGTGGAGCTGGAGTACTCCTTAAAAACAAAGATGATGAAGCTTCGCCTTTCACACTTCAGACATGAAACTGGGCAAGGATATTCATTGGAAAGGAACATCATGCTTGGAAAGATGAGGAGGAAGGTCAGCAAAGGACAGGAATACCCTCAATGAGATGGAATGACACAGTGACTTCAGCATTGGACTTGACTGTTGCAGAAATAGTGAGGATGGCAAAGGATAGGGCAGGGGTCAGGTTAACTATTAAAGGATCAATACTAAAGGGTACTAGACTTCATAACACCTGACAACAACAACAAGTCTTAAGTAGGAACAGACCCACAGCTAAACCTCCATTGCCTTTTCAGAGGCATAAGACTGCATGGTTTCAGATGTTTCTAAGGCAATAAATCACCAGGCAGATTGCCCACCTTTCTCCCTCATAAGAGTGTTTTTCTTGTTTTTCTAGGTGCCACAGAGTCAAGAACAACCCATAATGACCCTATGAACAACAGATCTGAACTATGTCCTATCCTGTGCCATCCTCACACCTCCTGACACACTAGATAGAATACATTGTATCAGCCACTGTGCCAATCCACCTAGTTGAAGGTCTTCCTCTAACTCATCAACCCTCTGCCTTTCTGAGCATCATGTTCCCCCTCCAAGATACAGCACCTCATAGCAACATGTCCAAAGTATGTGAGGCAAAGTTTTAACATCTTTGCCTCAAAAGAGCATTCTGGCTGCACTTTCTCCAAGATTTTTTTGTTTGTTGATAGTCCATGGAATGTTCAGTTCTCTTCTCCAACCCCACAGCTCAAAGATAGCAATTTTTCTTCTGCCATCCTTAATCACTGTCCAGCTCAAAGATACATAGCAAGAGACCAGAAAGCCCATGGCCTGAATCAGGTGCACTTTAGTCCTCAACTGACATCATTTACTCTTCAATAATTGGAGAGGTCCCTAACTGCAGACTTTCCCAGTGCAATAAAACTCATTTCCTGATTGCTGGTACTATGGTGATGACTGTGGATACAAGTAAGATGAAATGGTTGACAGTTTCAATCATTTCTACACCTATCATGATGTTCCCTATTGTTCCAGTGGTAAGAATTTTTGCTTTCTTGACATTGAGATGGAATCCATATTGAAGGCTGTATTGTTTGATCTGTAACAAGTGCTTCAAGTTGTCCTTACTTTGAGTGAGCAAGGTTGTGTCATTTTCATAACACAAGTTACCAATGAGTCTTCCTCTGATCTTGATGTCATATTCTTCTTCAGAGTCCAGCACCTCGAATAATTTACTTAGTATACAGATTAAATGGGGATGAAAGGAGAATACAACCCTGGCACACTTCTTAATTTTAAACCATGTAGTATTCCCTTGCTCTGTTCATACAACATAGTGTTCCCTTGCTCTATTAGGACCCGATGGGTAGGCTTTTAAAAGTTGGCTAGGACCTGAGAGCCTCTTATTTGAAACAGTTGGAATCTAGAAGCTAGGTCCTTTTGGTTTGATTAATAGTCATTTATGGGCTGATAAGTCATTTTTACAATTTTATTATTATTATTAATTTTAATGAAAGTTTACAGAGACTTTGGATTTCCATTCATTCATTGTTGCACTTTTCTCCCTGCCCACTCTTCCCCTCCTCCCCTGTTCACTCTTCTCTTTGAAAAGTAAAAGAAAAATTATTTAATTATTATACAATCCCTACCCCCTAGTTCACTCCACTATGCAGCCTTCATTCTGGACTCCCATCTTGACAATAATACCTAATCACGTATCCTTTTTAAACATTTATCTCCCTCATCTGTTTCAATGCCATATAGGCTTTTTTATTTAATTAACAGTGATGTGTGGACTGTTTTGTCTATGCCATTAAGCCAGAACCAACCTATAGCTGACCCTCCAGTAGCTTTTCAGAGGCAGTTAATCACATGAGAGATTGCCTATCTTTCTCATCCAGAGCAATTAGTGGATTTAAACCACATGGCTTAAGGATTGAAGCACAGATTCTTATCACTAGGCATATATATATATA
>NW_006399782.1:20056272-20064125 GCF_000299155.1 Elephantulus edwardii | reverse complement strand
TGACAATAATACCTAATCACATATCCCTTTTAAACAGTTATCTCCCTCATCTGTTTCAATGCCATATAGGCTTTTTTATTTAATTAACAGTGATGTGTGGACTGTTTTGTCTATACCATTACGCCAGAACCAACCAATAGCTGACCCTCCAGTAGCTTTTCAGAGGCAGTTAATAACATGGGAGATTGTCCATCTTTCTCGTCCAGAGCAATTAGTGGATTTAAACCACATGGCTTAAGGATTGAAGCACAGATTCTTATCACTAGGCCTTTATATATATATTCTTATTACTGAGCTCCCTATAAGAGGGTAAGAGAATTTAAACATAGAATTTAGGCATCTATTTTTTTTAAAGGGAAAGCTGTTGGTCTCTAGTTCACAGAGTGTTACACTGCTAATCTAAAAACTATAACTTTATGGAGGTTCAAATTCACATTTGGTTCCACCAGAGAAATATGGGTAATCTCCTCACATGTAACTTACAGTCTTAAAAAGGCAATGGAGGACCAACTAGGTAGTCAGTTCCAACTGAAAGGCAACCGGTTGAGTTGTGTTTCAGAAAATTGGGGGAGAGGGGGAAACTTCACAGAAATTATTTCTTTCCCTTAATATTTTTTTTATAAATTTTAATTCTGATCTGAATCTTTCATTCTCCCTTCTCTTTATACCTATAGTTTAAGTTCTTAAACAATCAGAATCAGCTAGATAACCGAATGAGGGCTCAACAAATATTTGGACCATTATTACCCATTGGAAACATGATTTAGCTTGTAATAATTCACAAATATATCTATCTAGTTCATTGTTTCAACCATAGATTAAATGAAATAGACAGAAAAGCAGTACTTTTTCTTTACATTTCCTTTCTACTGAATCAGAAAAAGAATGTCTTACAATTATAAATCTTGGAAATAATAAACTATTTTAAAGTAGTCCGTCTAATGCTTCCAGATAATATATAATAAACACTTGTACAGAGATATGGCATGGTTTCTCTTTTGACTTTCTTCATTATGTGTCTAAATTAACAATCTGGCAGCCTACTGGTAAAAAGCTGTGTTGCAATCCCAAAAGCTGGAGGATTTCCACCAGCTGCTCCGCGGGAAGATTAGCATTTATTTTGCTCATCAACTTACTGCCTCTGAAAAGCCCACTGGAAAGCCATCTATGAGTCCATTCTCACTCACAACAACTAACAACCACCACCTAAGCGAAAACAAAAAACCCATGAAGGAGTCATTTGAGAAAATGCATAGAAATTGATTCTAACCCATTCTTTGGAATATTCAGTCTTATAAAGTTGCCAGAAGAAGAGTAATTTCTTCATGTTCTGTATCTAAATATTTTTAAATGGGCTCAATTCCTTTCCCTCTAAAGTGAAGGGATGCATCAAATGTTGACTATTAGTCAAATTATCAGTGATCATGAAGCCATTTCTACTGGAGTTTATATTGTAAAGAAATCCTGTCATCTTCATCCTGAACTAAAGTAATGCTGTCTTTAAATGAATAGATTAAGAAGTTTTAATAACTCATGTATACAGTTTAACAAGGCTACCTGCAATGATAAAATTAGTCCCTCTGGGTAACATAAGTATTATGAAGAAATAACATTTCTATCATCCTTCATTCATACTTGCCAGTGTGATTTATGAATTGGTTTACAGGGGAAACCATTTTTATTCATATAACAAAAGTATCCTTTCTATAAAACAAGGCTGATTCTCCATACGATAACAATGACACTTTTTCAGTCAGCATCAAAGCTTTAAAGATCATCATTTAAACAAATAAATAAACACAAATCTCTACTGTGTAGTGTGTGTGGGTTTTAGTGATAAGCAGAACAAAAAGTTATCAAGTATTTTTCTCTCATTCACTGCATAAATGCCAGTAGCTGATTTAGACCTTCTAACTAAAATTTTAATTATCTGTTAGCACATATTTTAGTGAGTGTTTTCTTGCACAATGTATTACATATTGATATAATGCAAAATCCAAATGTGGTTTGATAAAACAATGTTATCAATACTTTCTTCTAGTCTTTCTTAAAGGATATTTGCAGTTAACTTTGAGGCTGACTTGCCAATTTTGAGGGGACCTTGTGTATCATCTGTATCTGTATTCTTCACAAGGTGTACAACCCTGAATGTACCTTTTAATCTTTCTACCTCTGACAGCAACAGTCATCTGTACCAGAAAGCATTAGAAATGCAAAAAAGATAGCTTCAATTACTTCCTCTGACTATCTGGCAAAGTTTGAAAGGCAACACACAGGGAACCAGCATTTCTTTGCTGGTGTTCATCACTGTGCTTTTATTAATACTTTGCAACCACTTATATAAAATCATTACTTTTCCTAGAACATATAAAATTTACATTTTATAAGGATACAGTATCATATTCTATTAAAATATATATATATACAACAATGTTCTGAATAATTTTGTTACAATATTGGCAAATACTAATAATAAATATTTATTTAGCTTTCTTGAATTGGCAGAATAACAAAAGAGTAAAAATTCACAATGGAAAAAGAAGCAGTCTTTTAAGGGATGGGGAAAAAAGAAAAAAAATGATTAGCTTAAAAAAACATACAGTCTGCTCCATTAACTGATAGTTGAGATACTGTCTTTGCAGTATACAGTTAATACTTAAGAGCAAAAAGAATGTGAAAACTACAATTAATCTTACTTTTGGAAGCTTATGAAATGTATGTGAACAAAACTATTTCACTGTTTCTCTTCCCTATAAAATTGCCAAAAGTCAGAAACGGTTACAATCACAAACAGGAGATCTGAGTTAGGAAAGGTAAAACAGGAAAAGACAGTTCTTTATTACACGTAAGAAAACTGTTCTCAGTAAGTAACTAAAAAACTTTCAAGAACAGCAACCTAAACACATCCTAAACAATCCTCCTTGTCTTCATCTGTGGCTGAAAAACATGCTCCATCCAAATATCTTATTATGAAACACTGTGAAAGAAAACACTAGCCATAATCACATTCAACGGATCTCTTGAGTAATAAAACTCAGATGCACAGTCTAGTCTGTACAAATGTGGGCTTCCTTGGTATAAAAATGGTTTGGCTGGTATCTGAAAAGGATCTTCTTTTGAGCCAACAGCTCAAACAAACTAACAAAACAGAATGCACATTGTAGACAAGATTTGCCTGCGTTTTCTTATTTAATGTTCATTTTCTTTGCAGCAATCTCATGCATGTGTGTGGCACTTTAAGATCAAAATCCTTATGCAAATTCCCATTTTCTAACGGCATGTACCTCAGTCACCATACCATAATCTCTTTAAGTGATTTGCAAAATGATAGACCTTGGAAAGTTTGGGGGTAGAGTCAAAAAGAATAAAGCATACATAAATACAATGAAGTTTCTTAAATATCAAACCAATAGGTATTTTCCTTCTTTTCTTTCTTTTCAGTTTTTATACTGCACCATTTTACATAATTTTTGAAGTGGTAGTTATTTTCTTCATATTCATACAGGGGTATTCTAAGAGGTTTTACTTGTGAGAACACCAACATTTCTGCTGCATATATATGATATAAAGAAGTTATCTCCTTCCCTTCTGATGAATTTGTTTATTCTACATGCAAAGCGACTCAACAGCACATAACAACACGTGTAATGCAACCAAAATTTCTTTGCAGAGGTGGGGAGTACATAACATGATTTCCTTTGATAGTTATTAGAATTGGAGTATTTTCTGATATATGATTGGATTTATCATATTTTTTAAGAAACAGCTTCATCTGAATGTTGCCATAATTTACTAAATACAAATAAAGCTTTTCTGTGACTTAATAGGTAGTAAACAGCCTTGTCTGTTGTAAATCTTAAGCTCTGTTGTTGCTGTTGTTGATTGCCTTTGAGTCGAGCACAATTCGTAGTGACCCTATGTACAAAAGGCCTGAAGCCCCTCTACCACTATTGACAGTTATCAAAGTTCATAGAGTTTCAGGAGGTATGTTATTTAGGAAGTGGATGCCACTCCTGCTTTACAAATGGTAAAACTTAGTACTTATCTGTAAAGTTTATTCCTTACACAGTAAACTGGAATTTTGATCATTCTCTGATCCTAGAATAGCATAGAGTAAAGGAAAACAGTAGTAATTATTAATAATACTCAGTAAATGCTTTATAAATTGTAGTTTGTTGTTACGTGCAGTCGAGTCTCTTGGGAATCATAGAATCCCTATATACAACAGCTCTGAACCCTGCTCTGTCCTGAGCCAACCTTATTGTCTCTGACATACCTATCCTCTTTTTCCCCAATTATTAAATCAATCCATCTTATTGAGGGTCTTCATCTCCTGCTCTGTCCCTCCGCCCTCCCAAGCATAATGTCCTTCTCCAAGGACTGGTCTCTCCTTCAAACATGCCCAAAGTATGTCAGATGAAGCTTCAGAATCCTTACCTACGAGGAGCAGCCTGGTTTCATTTAGAGTGTATCCATATTTGCACACGTTTGCATGCATACACACACACACACACACACACACACATCCCCCCCTCTATTCCTTCTACTTTAATTTAACTAATAGTCTTTTATTTGGCTAAAATATAAAAGTTTCCACACAAGCCTGTGTAGTATCCCATTGGAGACGATTTAAGGACCCACTTACTTAGCATGGTTTAACTTTTATCCAAGAATCAAGGCCTTGGGTTCATATGACTTCTGTTTATAAGTCATAATAATTATTACAATAATATCCCAACAGAAGTATCTGTCATTTAAGGTAAGATAAATAATCTTGGGTGAATTAAACAAATATTGAGATGATTATTACTGTGTACATTTCAAAGCAACTATAAGCTTCACAAAATGAATCAAATTCACAATTGCTACTCTCACAGTCTTGTGTATTGAGGACTACCAGAAAGGTCATCTATCAATCTTTTTTTCACACACATAGAAAGTGAAACCAATGATCTGCACTCTGTTATAAAGATGTGATTACTTTTTATTTTTTATTTACATTAACAGATTCTTTCTTAAAACTTCTACTTTAAGTAGTATATTTTAGGTAATCTACAAAGGGTATTTACAGAAGACAACTATCTAAAAAAGGGATTTACAGTAATCCATACATTTTCTAGTTTACCTCTACAACTTCATCTTTTACAAGTCCACACACTTTCACTGCAGATCTCATTCCAGCAATATTAAACTGTAGACCCACATTCATTTCATTCCTTTTATTTTAAGCTCCACATATCTGGACAAGTTGAATGCTCTTCTTACAATAAACTTAGAATTTCTACCTCTGGTTAAGTCCCACTGCCCATTCCAGTGTTCTTAGCCATCATGGTAGCACATCCTGTAGGAAGTCATCCATTAGGGATGGATTAGATGTCCCTCCTCCTACATGCATCTATAACTCTGTGTAGTAATTTACTTCAATATCATTTATTACACAGTACTGAAGATGCCCTATTACTTGTATGTCTTCTTTTTATATTATAAGTTCCTTACAAGCTAGGAATATTTGATTTTCTATAATGAGCACTTGGAAAAACAGCAAATAGTCACTAAATATAGTATACTATAAAATATACAGAAAACAGTACCATTATTACACACTGTGGCCTCTAAGACAATGAATAAAGGTGACATAAAAAGAATTGATGCCTTTGAGTTGTAATGCTGAAGAGGAGTACTCAATATACCATGGAATGCTAAAAGTACAAACAGATATATCTCAAAAAAAATGCAGCCAGAAGCACTGCTTGGAGGCAACGATGGCAGAACTTCAACTTTCATGCTTTGGACATGTAGCCAGGCAAGGCTATTCCTTGTAAAGGGGCATCATGCTAGGAAAGATGAAGGGCCAGCAAAGGAGGTGAGGACAACCATTAAGAAGGACTGACACATGACTTCAGCCATGAGCTCTAGCGTGTCGGAGATGATGGAGATGGAACAGGATAGGGCAGGGTTCAAGTCAGCTGTTCATCGGGTCACTATGAGCCATACTGGACCCAACAGCACCTCACAATATGGTCTTATGGTAAAAAGAAGCTGTGTTGCAATCCCAAAGATATACAGTTCAAATCTATCAGCTGCTCCATGAGAGAAGAACTGGTAATCTCCTCTTAGGCAATTTACTGTCACTGAAAACCCACTGGATGGTCATCTATGGGTCAGTTCCACCTCAACAGAACACAAAAAGAACATTCTATATTGACTAAATACTAATTTGTTTATTTATGAAATTTATTTATGAAATACTAATACTTCATTAAAATGGACTAACAGAGTGCCTAGCGGGTCATAACAAATTATGAGGATGATACAGCTAGGATAAGGTTCTAATTTGTTGTTCATAGGGTTGCTATGAATCATAGTTTAATTGGTGACACTTAACGACAAAAAAATTTCTCAAAAATGAGGAGGTAGTTTGAAGGCAAGTCAACACAATTGCTGAAATAATATAGAACACGCTGCCACTTTAACAACAAAGTAGTTTGAAAAAGACATATTAGCTAGAAATGGCCTCAATCACTGGCTTAAAATGTCCTTGGTCTTTCTGATAGAGTAGACAAAACTGGAGGAGAAAGAAATGTAATACAAATTTATTATTTATTCTAGGTACTTTATTCACAATTCAACATATTAGATGACAATGTAAATATGACTTTCAAGGATCACTGAAAAGAGCAAAAGATTATTTGATTACATTATAGATGTAAAAATATATACTTAGGGGGCAACAGTTAAAAACAATTCTGTATGTGCACAGGGATTTAATCTTTAGGAGGTCCCATTTTTTAATTTTATCCTCCTCAGATTGTGTATTTCTCACTGTACTTGGCAGTCTCTTTATACCATAGGCTAGGCCATCTAAGCTTGATTCGAGTTTGTCTCTTTTGAACTTTATAGTATGGCACTATCTTCCTAGGTCTGATCCACTTTGAGTTAATTTTTGTGTATGGTGAGAGATGTTGATCCTGTCTCAACTTTCTGCAGTTAGCAAAAAAATTTTGCCAGATCATTTGTTGAATAGGTTATTATTTCCCCATTTAATAGGTTTTATTTCCTTGTTGAATATCCACTGAAAAGGATGGGTTGAAAAGAAAATCTATCTGGTGAGGTGGTGGAGAAACTGGAACCCTTATTCACTGTGGGTGGAAGTATAAAATGATGTGGCTCCTATGGAAGGCAGTATGGTGCTTTCTCAAAAAGTTGCAAATAGAAATACCACTTGACCCAGCAATTCCACTACTTGGAATATCCAAAGAAACCATAATTGCCACCCAAGCAAATATATGCACACCCATGTTTATCATGGCTTTGTTCACAATAGCAAAGAGTTGGAAATAACCTAAGGGCCCATCAACAAACAAATGGATAGAGAAGCTGTGGTATATTCACAAAATGGAATACTACACTGCACTGAAAAACAAGGAACTCATGAAATATTATGCAAAATGGATGACCATGGAGGACATTATGCTGAGTGAAATATCTCAGTCACAAAAGTACAAAAACTGCATAGTGCCACTGTTGTAAAATGGGACTGACATAGGGGTTGGGGGAAGACTGAGAAAGATGGGATAAATTATGTATACTGCTTGAAACAGATGAGAGAGAGAACTGTATAAAATGGATACATGATTAGGTATTCTTGTCATAACAGGAGTCCAGAACGAAGGCTGCATAGTGCAGTGGACTTGAAGGGAGGGATTGTATAACAATGAAAGAATTTTTCATTTACTTTTCAAAGAGAAGAATGAACTGGGGGGGAGGGGGTCAGGAAAAAAAGTGCAACAATTAATGAACAGAAATTTAAAAATCTCTGTAAATTTTCATTAAAAGTAATAATAATAATAAAA
>NW_006399782.1:20044334-20054582 GCF_000299155.1 Elephantulus edwardii | reverse complement strand
TGACAAAGGAGATTAATCAGAACTGGCTTTGACAAGCACTGTGGCAATTGGACAATTAAAACAGACATTCGAGGCGGGGGAAAGAAGAACGAACTGGGGAGGAGGGTGGAGAAAACAGTGCAACAATGAATGAATGAAAACCCAAAATCTCTGTAAATGTTCATTAAAACTAATAAAATTTAATAATAGTAATACAAAAAAAATAATATAGAAACAGCCAAATGTCCAATCACAATCAAATAGATTGAGAAACTAAGGTACATTCACACGATGGAATACAGGAGCAATGATTTTTTAAATTACTACTTATTTTAGGAGATCTGGAGAGCATTATGGTAAATCAACTATATTAGTCCCATAGGACAAATACTGTATAATACTGTAAATGTAGAAATAGAAAGATAACTATTAAAATGTCTATGAGAATCCAAGTGGGTGGGAGGGTAGAAGAAGACAGAGGAGTGAGGAGGGCAGGGGTGTAATCACAAGGTCGCACAATCTGATGGGTAGGGAGAGGTGAGGTAAAGAAAATGGAAAAGCTCTAATGTGAAAACCAATTTATATGACCTTTGTAAGTAAGCAAGTATAAAATAAAAATTGTAGTTAAAAAAAATTTCTTATATCCTCGCCTAATGGATAAAGAGTTGTACTGACAATCCAAAAGGCAAGTGGTTTGAATCCACCAGCTGATCTGTTGGAACAAGATGGACAATTGTTCTCCCTTCTCCAGGTGATTTACAGCCTCTGAAAACCCACTGGAGGGTCAGCTATGAGTCCGTTCCAACTTGATGGCACACAACAGCAACAGTGTTATATACTGTTTGTGTCCTGTCACATTAAGTGACAGTATATACATGGACTTATATGTAATAGGTGGCCTAGGGGAAAGAAGCTGTGCTTCAATTGAGAAGGCAGGCAGTTTAAATCTCACCAGCTGCTCTGCAGGAGAAGGATAGGAAATCTCCTCCTGTGTGATAAACTGCCAGAAAACTCACCAGAGGGTCAGCTATGGGTGGGTTCCGAATCAATGGTACACAACAACAACATACTTGAAAAAAACACACATGAAACTGCAAAATTATGTACTACGGAAAACTTTGGAAAAATATTGAGGAAAAGTATCTGAAGAATCTGATTTAAAATGTTTCAAGAAATGTTAAATTAAAAATAGTATTAATAAATCAAAATAATATTTTATTACATTATTACTTGTATATATGTAAAGAAATCAGTAAGTTAATTTTAACAAGTGAACGTTTGTATATTTCAACCAAGGCCCCTCTCAATTACTTCTCTATAATAAAAAAAAGTAATCCATTGATTTAAAATCAGAGTAACTTTACTTGAAGGTATATATGAAGTCTGATAATAAATGTATGATTAAATGAGTGAGTGAATGAATTAACCTCTCTTGGTCTTCTCTTAGAAATCCAGACTAGCATTACATTATAAAACAGTTTTATATAAAACCAATTTAAAATTCATTTTACAAGTTAAGACACTGTGCAAATATGTGTATTCATATTATAGTCCTTTGCATCTTGCAGCAGTTTGCTGATTTTTTAATTAAACTTTCTTCTCTTCTAAAAAATATAGGCTAATCTGCATGTAATTTAGGGAACTTTTGGCATCATGCTTTTTTCCAAGTATAAATATAATTTCTGATTAAAGGTTATGATGAATATGTCAATTAATGTGGAGGGCATATGGCTAGACTATCACTACATAGGTGAATCCATTAAAAAAAGAGAAACAATAATAGTGATGATAATACTATAATATTCATTAATTATGACAAGAAAAAATTAAAGTTAATTCAAATTAATTGGAAGAAAAAATTGATAGAAGTTTGGTTTTCAGAAGTGAAAATGTTCAATAATTTTCAACAACATTCCGATTTCAGTAATTCAATCCTGGTGATTTTAATCTGTAGCACTCAGGCCTGGTTTTAATTGTGTTTGGTCAAATATTTTTCTAAGTGGTATAGCACTGGTCTGTCCATTTGCTGTACAGAGGTAACTCGTGGTTGCTGTGATGCTAAACACTGTGACACTGATGTGTCAAATGTGATAATGTTTACCCATGGTGGACAGTGTTTGGTGGAGCTCCCAGATTAAAACAAGCTTGGAAGCAGGAGTGGAATCCACATCCGAAATAGCTTGCCTCCAGAAACTCTATGAACTCAGAGAAATAATGAAAGTTATACAAGTGTTCAGGTCTTTCATTCATAGGGTTGCTATGAGTTGCCTACAATTCAACAGCTCTTAACAACAACAATATTGGTGATATTTAAATTACAGATTATTTAATTGAATTTTGTTATGGTAATATTATTAGCTTAAATTTCTTTTGCTGAATATAGCAATTCAATAATTCACTCTGTCACTACATTTGTGAAGGGTCCAAATATATTGTTGATTATTTTATCACTTACCTTTCAATTTCTGGCATGAGAGGTTCTTTATGTATTGATTCAAATGAATTTGTCACATATGTGTAGTGCAAGAATTTCTTCCCAGCATCTGGCTTTCTTCTTCATTTCCCAAGTGTCAAAGATTTTAAATTTCTAGGAAATCTACTTAATCTATTTTTTTTCTGATTTTCATATGATTCTAGCTTAGTTTTGGTATTACTGAAAACTTTGCCTATCTGAATGTTGCAAATTTTTTTCTGCAAAATATCTGCTTTTCTATTTTAATTATCATGCATACCCTAAGAATCGATTTGGAGTTAAATTTGGTATATTGTGTGAGGTAAGAATATTTCCACATAAACAATAAGTTGTACTAGTAACATATGAGAGAGAGAGAATTATTTACAGTAGAGAACAAAAGAACTCATTTTCGTATGATTTTCTTGTATCTTGCAGCCATAATAAATCATTTGACTAGTTTAGTAGTAATTGAGTTCTAGTGGCCTAGTGATAAGGAGTTGCTCTGACAACCCAAAGGCACAAGATTCAAATGCACCAGCTGCTCTGCTAGAGAGTCAGCAATGTATCAGTTTTGGCTTAACAGCACATGACAACAATAACAGTAGCCCACTAGATTAGTAATGATTTTATAAAAACAGGATCATATCATTTGTAAAGTTAACTGTTTTCTAACATGTATGTCTTATGAAACCTGCAGGGCCTCTAGAAAGCATTACCAAAAAATGATTGCAAATGAAAGAATTTCCTTTTTGGTGAATAAGTATGATTTCAATTGTTTTTGGTTTTGTTTTTTTTTTTAAAGAACTCATTTTTCTAAACACTGGCATAGAGTTTTTTGGGGATGATTTTTTTTCTTGGTTTTTTTTTTTTATTTTTCTACTGATTTGCTTACAAAGTTCACATAGTTTGTTTCACACTATTTCTTCATTCATATTGTGTTCCATACAATCATTCCCATGCATTGTGTTCTATAAAATTAATCACCACTGGACCATCATTACCCTGTTATCATCATTTCCTATCTCTCCAGATCCCCACTAGATCCTTCCCATTTACTTCACCCCCTCCCTCCATCCACCAAATTGTGCAAGTTTTTCATAATCTTATTTCATACTTATATGATCTTTAGTGTTACTCTTTCTTTTATTATTTATATTGGTAATTTTTACTTTTTCTTTTTATTCTCTTTTTTTTCTAGTGTACCTGGTTTATCAATTTTGTTGTATTTACAAAATAAAACTTAAGTTTTCATTTATTTCAGTCTACTTTTTATATATTTTCTAATACTATTATTTTTTTACTCCTACAACTCTGTGATTAACACATCTTTTTAAATCTAGCTGAATAAATTGTTAGATTACTCATCTCCCTTTTTAAGTATTGCTTTAGCTACATCCCAAAATATATACTATTTTAATGTCTTAATTATAGTTCACTTAACAATTTTCTAATTCCCTGGTGTGTTTGCTGGTGTCTTCAAGATAAGTTCGCTTACTAATCAATGGAATCTATGAATATTACCTATATGACCAAAATATGTGATTAAGGATTGACCAAGTGGGCTCTAGATGCAACCATAAATCAGAATCTGAGGGAGTTTTGACACATACAAGATGGCAATATGAATAAGAAGCAGAGAGAAATACAGCTAAAATGAAGGAACATTGACAGGAACAAGAAGCTGTAAAATCGGGAAACAGATTCTCCTTTAGAGACTCCAGAAGGAGTGAAGCCCTAACATCTTGATTTTGTCTCAGGGAAACTTATTTAGGAGTTCTAAGTCTCCAGACTTGTGAGAGAATAAATTCCTATTCTTTTAAGTTTCTTGTCATTTGTTACAGCACACCAAGGAAATGGCCCTATCTAATATTGTGACACAAAATAATTAGTTAAGTCTGTGATTAGAATATGTTGTCTCATTTAAAAAAAAAAGTGAGCATTTTCTAGATTTACTTATGCTTTTTAGTCCTAAGTTAAATTATATTGTGTATAGCAAATAAATTCTGTATTATTTAAATTGAAAATGACAGGGCAACATATAGTCCATTTTGGTGAGTGTTCTATGTTTACACAAAAGAAGCACATCCTAACTTATTTTTCAGTGTAAGATTCGTTGAAGACAAATTAGGCCAAATGGATTGCTGGTATTGTTACAGCCTTTTTTTTTTTTTCCTTACAGCCTTCTACATCATTACTGATGTGTGCATGTGTTCTGGGGTTTGGATTTTTTTTCTTTTTCTTTTTTTTTTTTTAGTTTTCTCTGTCAGCTGTGCCAACTGAAAGAACCAGTTGATGTATGGAGAAGAGATTGAGATTGAGATTGTTGTTAAAATTTCAGCATGCTTAGATTCACAATCAATACTTTTGACACCAGAACTCAAGAAATCAAAAAAAATGAGTTGCACTGGGAAAGTCTGCTGTCTCCAGAGTGCTAAAAGAGTAAAGATGTCAGTCTAGAGAATAAGGTGCACTTTTATTCAGGCCATTGTCTTCACAATTACTTGCTACACATCAAAGAACTGAACAACGATTAAGGATGACTGAAGAAGAATTGAGGTCTTGAGTTGTAGTGCTGTAACATAGTCTTGGACTGCTAAGAGAGCAAACAGATTTGTCTTAGAGAATGTAAAACCAAGTTTCTCCTTGAAGAATTGGGATTTTGAAGCTCCATCTCAATTGCTTTGTCCATTTTTCTAGAATAGTTGAGTTCTTGGAAAATGACATCATGCTTGGACATGTGGAGGGACAGCACACAAAAGGAAGACCTTGGATGAGATGGATTGATACAGTAACTGGGGCAACGAGGGTTGGTGTGTCAGCATTACTGAGACTGGCTCAGGACAGGACAGGACAGGGTTCAGAGCTGCTGTACATAGGGTTGCTATGAATCAACCAACTAAACAGTACATAACAACAACATAAATAAATAAAAAAATCTGTCTTTATATTTAAAAATCATTTTTTGTAGATACCATATATTCAGATATCAGATTTTTCTCAAGTATTGAAACTTGTCTTTTGATTAGACCATTTAGAGCATATATGTTTACTTAATTTATTAATATTATTAATGAATTTAAGTCTATCTTGCTTTTCTTCTATATTTTGGTCATCTCTCTTTGCTTTTCTTATTCTTTTCCTGTTTTGTTTTGAATTAATTATCTTAGTCATGTATTGCTGTTATAACAGAAATGTCACAATGAATGGCTTTAATAAATGGAAATTTATTTTATCACTGTTAATAATCTAGAAATCTGAATTCAAGGTATCAATTCTAGGGTCATTCTTCTGATAAAAGATTTGAACCAAGTGTTTTCAGCTGACAGCGCAACTCTTTACCACTAGGCCAGCTGAGGAGAGGATGTTCTTGGAGAGGTTATCTCATGCTTGGAAAGGTATGGGGTCATCAGAATACAGGAAGAACCTCAATCAGATGGAATAACAAAGTAACTGTAGGAATGGGTTCAAGTATGACAGTAATGATGATGATTAATGGCACAAGATAGGACACGGTTCAGATCTGTTGTTTACAGGGTCACTATGAGTTGACTCAACTTGATAGCATCTAACAACAGTCACAGGGTAGATCTGTGTTTCTTCTGGCTCCAGAAATTTCCCAGCACATAGACTTAAGACTAATGAACACACTCTATTCCTGGTCCTTCTTTCTTGGCGACTCCAACACACTCCTCTCTTTTTATCATGTGTAAAAGAAAGATTCTAAGGGCCACACTGAGAAACTCCTCTTATGTCAAAACAGGACTGTGATGAAATGGAAAATGTTCTTTTCCACCCTAATCCCCAAACACCATATTAGGTTCAATCACAACCGAACATATTTGGGAAACATCTATATTAACACGTAAGTTCATGATTATTTAATTGTATAACTGCCAAAGCACTAACAACCATGGCCCAGTTGAGTTGAAAATGGACACAATTAAATTCATGACTTAGAGTATTTAATGTCACATTAATTGAACATTAGCTTATGAATTAAAATTTTTTCCATTTATTTCTTATGATTGCTTTAGGTTTTGTAGCTCATTACAGAAGAACTGATGCCTTCAGGTTGTGATGGTGGAGAAAAGTCTTGACCATATCATGGACCGCCAAGGAAACAATTAAGTCTGTCTTGGAGAAAGTGAAACCAAGTTTCTACTTGGATGCTAGGATCTTGAAGCTATATATCACAGACTTTGGGTATGTGGCCAAGAGGAACAAGTCTTTGGAGAAGGACATCATGCTTAAAAGGGCTGATGGACAGTGCAGAAGAACCTTAATATAATGGGACTGATACAGTAACTGGGGCAATGGGAATAGGAGTACTAGAATCAGTGAGACTGGCTCAGGACAGGGCAGGTTTCAGAGCTGTGGTACACAGGGTTGCTATGAATCGCAGGCAAACAGACAGCACATAACAACAGTTGCTGTGTACATAGGGTTGCCATGAATTGCAGGCAAATTGACAGCACATAACAACAGTTGCTATTATGGCTCTGAGTTTATAGTAATATTATGTTCCTATTGTTCTTGTTGTTTTTTGGTAGACAATGTAGAGTCTATTCCCACCCATAGTGATACTATGAACAATAGATTGAACCTTGTCCTATCCTGCACCAGTTTCATAATCTCAGCCATGCAAAAACCTATTGTTGTAATCAGTGCATCAGTTTATCTCATTGTGACTCTTTTTCTTTTTCACCGACCCTCTAATTTTCCAAACAAGATGTCTTTTTCAGAGTACTAGCATGTCCTAAAAACATTCACAAAATATGTGAGACATATTTTGACGTGTCATCATACTTGCCTCCAACAAGCACATTGCTTCCACTTCCTCCAAAACAGATTTGTCTGTTCTTTTGGCAGTGCATGAAATACTCGATACCCTTCACTAATACCACAATTTAAAGGAATCAATTCTTCTTGGGTCTTCTTTATTCATTTATCCAACTCTCAAATGCATACAAAGCATGTAAAAATCATGAAAATACTATGATTTGGGCTGCTTCCATAGGTGTCGATTGTGGATCCAAGCAAAATTAAGGTTTGATATCTTAATCTTTTCTTCATTTATAATAAAGTTGTTTATTAGTGCAGTTTCATTTTCATTTTAAAGTATAATCCATATTGAAAGTGGTCATCTTTGATCTTCTTCAAAAAGTACTACAAGTCTTCATCACTTTTGACAAATAATGTTATATAATTTGTTAACACAGGTTACTGATGAGTTTCCTCAAATTCTGATGTCATATGTCTTAAATTATTTGCTCCACAAACACAAATGGTGAAAGGATACAACCCTGGTGCACACCTTTACTGACTTTAAAGTATATAATAAGCCCTCCATATGCTGGAACAATTGTTTCTTGATCAACATACAGGCTCCATACAAACACAATTAAAGTTCTGGTATTACTATTATTCTCATTGTTAGCCATAATTGATAATGATCCAATCAAATTAAGACATACTAGGAAGAAGGACTGGCTATCTACTTCTGAAACAGCAGGCCTTTGAAACACAACACTGCACACTTAGACTAGCAGATATGGCAACTGAGGCTGAGTCCTCAAGTATGGGAACAAAGAGAAAGAGGAACAACTGTAGGTGGACAATAGTGATTGGAACATGGAATGTAAGAACCATGAATGTTGGAAAATTTTATATTGTTAAGAGGAAAACAGAACGCATAAATATTGACATACTAGATATTGGCGAAATGAGATGGACTGGCATGGGACATTTTGAGTCAGAGGATCATATGATCTACTACGCTGGACGAAAAGGTGAGGAAAAATGGGGTTGCTTTCATAGTAAAAAAGTCCCTTCTAGATCGTCTTGAGATACATTGTTGTGAATGACAGGATAAAATCCATACGCATACAAGTAAGTCCAGTGAATACCACTATCATTCAGATTTATTAACTAACAACCAGAGCCAAAGAAGAGGAAAGAGAAGATTTCTACCAACATGTACAGTTAGAGATGGATCGAACATGCAATCAAGATGCATTAGTAATACTAGGTTACTAGAATACAAAAGTTGGGAGAAGAGAAGATGGATCAACAGTTGGAAAACATGGACTCGGTGACAGAAATGAAGCCGGGGATAGAAGGATAGAATTTTGCACAATCAACGACTTATTCATTGCAAATATATTTTATAAGAAACATAAATGCAGGCTATACACATGGTTTTCACCTGATGGTATGCATGGAAATCAGATAGATTATATCTGTTGAAAGAATCACTGGAGAAGTTCAATCTCATCTGTGAAAACTAGGCCAGGTGCTGATTATGGAACAGACCACCAACTACTCACATGCAAGTTCAAGCTGAAGCTGAGTAAAATTAAATCAAGTCCACAGGAACCAAAATTTGACCTTGAGTCTATCCCACCTGAATTTCAAAACTATCTCAGGAACAGGTTTAAGGCCTTGAACATTAATGAGTGAAGACTGGATGAGCTGTGGGAGGATATCAAGAATATCATCCAGGAAGAATGCAAGAGGTCATTGCAAAGACAGAGGAGGAAGAAAAGACCAAGATGAATTTCAGAAGAAACTCTGAATATTGCACTAGAGTGCCGAGAAGCCAAAGCAATGGGAAGAAACCAAAATATTAAGAAGTTGAACAGAAGATTGCAGAGAGCAGTGTGGGAAGACAAAGTATTATCAATGAAATGTTCAAAGAGCTGGAGTCAGAAAATCAAAAGGGTCAGACTCATTCCGTATTTCTTAAGCTGAAGGAACTGAAGAAAAAAATTCAAACCTCGAGTTGCAACACTTAAGGATGCTTTAGGCAGAGTACTAAATGATCCAGGAAGCAAAAGACAGAATTGTCTCCTAACATTTCCTATGCTGTAATCTTTGTGAAAACTGATCACCTAGCCTTTTCTCTCAGGTAGCCACTGGTGGGTTGAAATTATTGAGCAGTTAGTTAGTAATGGAACACATGGCTCTAGGGCTTATTACATGTTTTTTTATCTTACCAAATTTGCCTTGAAATAATACTATACTACTTCACATATCATGTCAGACCGTTTCAACAATGTGCTTCCATTTTCTCCTCCCATCGTTTATTCGTTAAATGTTTGATTTCTACATCTCATAGTGTGTTTCTAATATTAGAATATTTCTATATAATATTTCTAATATTTCCACTTTAAATTGTCAAGCCTCAATTAAGTAAATTTTGAATGAGGTAAAAATATTTTATATTATTAACATTTTCTCATTCCTTGTTTATCCCCTTGTGTTGGTATGAATTTCCATCTGATATAATTTTCCTTCTTCCTGAAAACTTTCTTCCTTGTATGTACTACATCTATTTCTGCTGTCTCCTTTTAAGATTTTGTCTTAATCAGTAGTTTTCAACAACTTTATTATGATATCTCTATGTAGTTTCTTTGGTTTGATCTTATTTTTGGTCCATTAGTGGCACAGCCCATAGAAAGCTGCACTGCTAGCCAAAAGACTCTGGTGGTTCAAATCCACTAGCCAATTCACAACATGTGTTCATCTTCTCCAGTTTACAACTTTCAAATACTCACTGGAGGGTCAGCTATGAGTTAATTCTAAATTGACAGCAAAGATTGATGGTTCACTAAGGTGTCTTGTTGATACAGCAATTAGGACTTGGTTGTTAATTAACTAGTCCATCTGCCATGGTTCACTGGAGAAAGAATCGACAGTCTGCTCCCATAAAGATATACATCCTGGACTGCTCTTCTCGGTTCAGTAGGGTTACTGTTAGTTGGAAATCAACTCAAAAGCACTGATATTTTATTTTTAGGTTTTTGGTTTGTGGT
>NW_006399782.1:20043174-20044234 GCF_000299155.1 Elephantulus edwardii | reverse complement strand
TAAAAAAATAACTGAATTTAAATGTAAATAAGTGAATCAATTAAAGAGAAAATGTGACAATTTTTTTTTAAAAAGAAAGAAAATCTACCAACTGGGAAAAAACATTCAGCAACACCATTTCAGACAAGGGTTACATATCAAAAATTTACAGAATCCTACAGTACCTCCACAAGAAAAAGACTTGTAACACAATTACAAAATGGAGAAAAATACATGGAAAGATTGTTCACAGAGGAAAATATTAGGATGACCAAAAGACACATGAAGAAATGCTTAAAATCAATGGAAATAAGAGAGATACAAATTAAAACCATAATCAGATACCATGTCACTACAGGAGCAGTGGCAAAGTTTAATAAGACAGCAAGTAATATATTTTGGAAAGGATGTGTAGAGATAGAAACTCTTATACAGTGTTGGCAGGATTGTAAAATGGTACAACCATTCTGGAAGGCAGTTTGGCATTTCTTCAAAAAAAGTTGAACTCGGAAATTCCGTATGACCCAGCTATTTCACTCCTTTGAATACACCCTGAGAAAATGAGAACTGAAGCACAAACGGACACCAATGTTCATACTAGCATCATTCACTATCCCAAGACTATAGAAACATCAAGCAAAACAAAGACATCTTCTGGGATATCCTATGATATCTATTGGAAAGCAAGAAAGTATCACATTCCTAGAAATCTGAGGCCTTTGGTCACTCCTTATTCATTAGCATACTGCTTCCTGGAGTTGTTTACTGTAGAACAGATGGTCAAGCCAAGATAGGTGGTCCTGCTGTTTTTACAAGGCATTGCTGATCCTGCTTTGCAGGTTAGTCAGCTCCTGATACATTCATGTAAATTGTTTTACATAATCAATTTTTACTACTCTCTGACTGTTAATATGACTGTTAATAATAGTCCCTCTGTCCAAGGTGGCCCACATCAGGTCCTCATGACAGACAAGACTGACAGGGCCCAGCACCCAGCTGGAAACAAAGGAGGACTCTTCAACGATTTAGATCCTCCCAGAAGAGCTGTGGGTGAGCATTAACATTACTGGTAAGTATATTC
>NW_006399782.1:20027591-20041142 GCF_000299155.1 Elephantulus edwardii | reverse complement strand
TGTATTGTATATAGTTGAGGGAGCTCTGGCATACTGGCAAGAACTTGTGCTGCAATCTTGATGGCACAGTTTGAGGCCACCAGCTGCTCCCGAGGGTTAGCTATGGGTTGGTTCAGACTGTACGGTACACACAACAACATATCATTGAGAATCTTGAGACCTTTTTTTTGCTATAGAGTTCTATCAAATTGTTAACCTTTTTGAAACATCATTTCATCAAGTTTTATTTTGTCTCTCCATTCTCAATCATTCAAGACCTTACAACAATATATGTATTGTTGCTGTTGTGTGCCAAGTCACGTACAAACTCTTAGCCACCTTATGAACAATGGCTACGAAGCCTGCTCTCTCTTGTGACAACTCTGATATACGTGAGTCCTTTGTTCCATTCACTCTGTCAGTCCATCTTCCTGAGGATCTTGTTCTCTTATGCCTATCTTTCCAAGCACGATGTCCTTGCTTAATATTTTTCCACTGATTTCTGTTTCTTTGAGTCTTTTCCACCTCTGTGTGTACTTCAGAGAGTTTATATCACCATGTCTTCAACTTGCAGTGTCTAATCTCCTGTAATCTTGTATGGTATGTGCCATCAAGTCAGAATTGACTCACAGCTGACCCTCCAGTGGGTTTTCAAAGGCAGTGAACTGCATGGAAGGAAACTGCATATCTTTCTCCTACAGAGTGGCTGGCGGATTCAAACTGCTGCTTTTGGATTGCCAGCAGCGCTGTTGTTGGTGAGTACCATCGAGTCAGAACTGACTCATCGCTGAACCTCAAGTGGGTTTTCAGAGACTGTTACATGAATGGGAGAAGATTACCCATCCTCCCGTCAGTACAGCTACTTAATACAGAGCCATTTAAGCTCCTGTAACTTCAAGGCAGTAAATTCTTCCTTTCCATTTTTTTTATTTTTTTAATTTTCAACTCTAAAAGTTTCTTCTCTGGTGGCATTGGTATATGTAGCTTTGCTGCCAGCCAATGCCATGTCTCTCTGGTAGTTCAAATCCACCAGCAAATCCTTGAGAAAAAGATCGACAATCTCTTCTCTAATGACTTAGAGCCTGGGAAATCCAATGAAGGGTCAGCTATAAGTTGGTTCTGAATTGATGGCAGAGAATTGAGTTGAAAAATTTTCTTTGGATACCTTTTATATCACCCTTTTCTGACCTAAATATAAGTAAGACTTTCTTTCATCCTTGAACATATTTGTAATGTTGGTGTTATGTGCCATCCAGTCAAATAGGACTCTTAGCAACTCTATGAACAGCTCTGAACCCTACCCTATCTTTAGACAATATCACTGTCTCCAATACTCCTGCCCACATAGTTGCCACAGTCACTGTGTCAAATCTCACCCAAGGTCTTCCTCTCCTGCCTTACCGTCCACCCTTCCAAGCATGATGTCCTTCTCCAAGGACTCGTCCCTCCTAGCAATATGCCCCAAATATGTCAACGAGAACTTCAAAATCCTTGTCTCCAAGGGGAAACCGAATTTCACACTCTGAAGGACAGACCTCTTTGTTCTTTTGGCAGCCCATAGTATGTTCTACACTCTATTTAATTTTTTATATATATATATACTGGTTTACTAATGTGAAACCTATACTTGGACCAAGAGGCAGTAGTCAGAGCAGGGCAGGGAGACACTGGATAGTTCAAAATCAAGAGAGGGGTCCGTCAGGGATGTATTTTGTCTCCATAACAAGTTCTGTATAATTTGTATGAATGCTTTATCTTTTATCTCTCTTACTGCTTGCCCAATTTTTTTACGTTAATTCAAAGTATTGACAGTCTAATATTCATTCATCAACAGACTCAACATAATCCATCTGCAGATCAATGGAGCTATTTCGATTAGAGCTTTTTCTGTTGTTGATGGGTATCACTCAGTCAGAACTGACTCATGGCTGACCTTAAGGCAGATTTTCAGAGTCAGTAAATTGCCTGTGAGGAGACTGTCTATTCTTCTCCTCTGCACCAGCTGCTGGACTTGAACTGTGTTCCTTCGGGTTTCTGGCACAACTTCTCACAATTAAGTTACCAGAGTTTTTTCTAGTTACCTTTTTTCTAGTACTCTACCCTGAATCCCCTGTCGGAACCTTCCCAAACTTCAATCTCTGTCTTCAGTTCTGTACAAAAACTGCTTTACTTTGGTTAACCTGTCTCTGTACCATATTTGGAAAATATATGCAAGAATAAAACATGAAATCTTGTCACTGAAGAAAAAACTTTGTGCAACATGAGATTTTGAAACATCTGTTAATTGTTTCCAGTTACCGTTGAGTCAGCTATTACTCATGGTAACCATATAGTAATAGAAAAGTTACTTAATCTCATTCTACAGTATTACTGCAGTTTCATAATCCTTAGTATGTTTGAGTCTATTGTTGTGACAACTATGTCAACTCTGGATTGCAATCGTACTTTACCAAGCACGGTATCTTTAAAAAAAAAATAGTCTTTCCTGATGATCTGTCTAGAATAGAGCTGGAGGCTCACCAACATTACGCATAAGAAGTACTCTGACTGTATTTATCCTAAAATTTGTTTGTTCTTCTGGTATTCTATTATATATTCCATCTTCTTCACTAACACCCAAGTTAGAAGGCATCAATTCTTCTGCTTTTATAATCTAGCTTTTACATGCATAAAAAGAAGCAGCTTAGTCAACAAAGGGACTTCTTTTATTTTTAAAATTTAAGAAAGATCTTTTACAGCAACTTTCCTCAATGCAATTTGTCATTTCTTAAATGCTATGTCCATGGATGTTTAAGTACAATTGGATCCTTGACAACCTCAGTATTCTCACTATCTGCCCACTCTATTTTGTTCTACAAATCTAAATGAAATTTCAAGGTTTACTTTCTAGAATTTTATCTTTCATGTGGTACCAATGTTATCCTCATTATTTTGAAAGAAAATATTAGAATTATGTTTATCCATATTAAATTTCATCACTGGGTAATGTATAAATTTCAAGTAATTTCTTGTCCTCTCATCCACTGATTTTTTTTTCCCATCCACTGATATTTAACACTTAAGACAAAAAGGTCAGAGATGTATGAACTATTGTCCTTTGGGACTATTTTCTAACCCAAATAACTTTCTTTAAGGACCCATTTTCCTGATTCTGTTTCTTTTCTTTTTTTTTATTTTTGTGTGCGTGTACCGTCAAATCAGATGTTACTGGTACAGGAGGAGATTGTCCCCCCTTTTCCTTGCAGAGCATCTGGTGGATTCGAACCGTGTGCCTCTGGGATTGTAGTTGCAGCTCCTTGCCACTAGGCCACCAGAGCTCCCCTGATTCTGTTTCTTAAGAGTAAAAACTCTAGGGTTCAGTTCAGTTCAAATCTTGGTTCAACCCATGTACAGAACAAATTACACTTAAATTTCTATTCCTTAGTATTATTATCTTTAAATCTGAACTAATACTACATAATTTTCTTCAAAATTATTGTTGTGAAGAACACAGAGTATGGACTAATGTTATTATCATTTGAAAAAGTTCCCATTATTTCTATATATTACAAATTCTATTCTTAACTCGAGAACCAGTTAAGATGATACTTGTTGAAGAAGCTTTTCTGCTAGATCTAGGCTGAGAGTATGCTCTCTTAAGATCTTCATTACAGGATATTTTTGTTTACTAATATATATTTTTTTCCTTTTATTCACACTAAACCAGCAATTTCTTGAGGGAAGCATCTATATTTTACTCTTTTTACTCATTTTTTTAAAAAAGTGCACAGTAAATTGATTTGTTTTTATCAGATTACTAAAGAATTTTTGTCAAAAAGTCTAAATCAAAGAGGATTTTCTAAAGAACTTTTATCAAATAACTTAAGACTCTATCTAAATCGATTGCTATCATTTGATTAAACTCTTTGCTTATACTAAAATGTATATGTTTACATCTTTTTTCCTTATAAAATTGTGGGTTTTTTTAAATTATAATTTTAGTGAAAGTTTACTGAAAGCATGGGTTTTTATTCATTCACTGATGCACCTTTTTTCCTCCTTCCTTCATCTCCAGTTAACTTTGTAACGAATATCTTCTTCCAGATTGTCAACTGCCACACACACACAATGTCTAATCATTTTTATCAAATGGCCTAGTTAACCTCATTAGAAAAAAAGAGAATGAGACTTATGATGACATGACTTGTTATTGGTAAAAAACTAATTATGAATTTTTGTAATCATCATCTGTTGTTGTTGTTGTTATTATGTGCCCTCGAGTCACCTGCAGCTCATAATGACCCTATGTACAACAGCTCTGAATCCTGCCTTGTTCTGTGCCAGTCTCATTGACTCTGACACACCTACCCCCATTGCCCTAGTTACTGTATCAATCCATCTCATCAGGCATCTTCTGAGCCTATGCTGTCCCTCCACCCCTCTGAGCATGATGTTCTTATCCAAGGATTTGTTCCTCCTGGCCACATACTCAAAGTATGTGAAAAAGAGCTTCAAAATCCTAGCCTCCGAAGAAAAACTTGGTTTCACCCTCTCCAAGACAGATTTATTTGTTTTCTTGGCAGTCTATGGTATTTTCAACACTCTTATCCAGCACAACAACTCAAAGGCATCAACTCTTGTGTCATCCTTAGTCATTATCAAACTTTCTGATGCATAGCAAGTAACGGCAAAGATCATGGCCTGCTTCAGGCACACCTGAGTCTCTAGACTGACATCGTTACTTCTCAGTACTCTAGAAAGATCCTCTATAGCATATTTATCTAATGTAGTCATCTTCTGTTTTATTGACTGTGGGTACCAAGAGTGTTTACTGCAGAGCTAAGCAAGCTGTAAACTGTTAACAACTTCGATATCTTCTCCATTGATCATGGTACTGCCAGTTGGCCCAGTGGTGAGAATCTGTGTCTTCATGATGTTAACCTTCAATCCATCTTGAAGACTACAGTCCTTGACCTTCTTATTATCTATATGCTCACAAATAACCTATTCAATATTTTATTTCCGCATTCATGGTGATAGGCAAAGTTACTAGGCTTCAAATTATAGAATTAACCTCTATCTTAGCAGTAAATTTTACATGTTTCTTTGTGTCCAGTATCTTATACCTTTGAACTATCTAAAATTTGATCACATTTGGTAGTTATAAAGTTTGGCAGAAACTAGAAAAAAGGTCTTTGGGTGGAATGGTAGTGGTGTTAATGAAATCTGTATGGTTTGAATAAAATAACCATGTCAATTAATACCCATAATAATCTGTGAAATAAGATGTTTGGTGACTTCAATGTTGTGCTCATGCCATATTACAGACACACATCCTGGATTATGAATAAGTTTAATTCCTTAATCTTTTAAAAAAATTAATCATAATTCTGATCATGTTAGTACACTTCATATCTAACATCAATTAGTCGAATGTTTGTCATTTAGTGTACCTTCCCATGTACACAAATGCATTAAATACTTTCAGATATAGTTATATCCTTTTTTGCACACCAATATCTTTTAAACACAGTAATACAATAGTAACAATGTTTTGATTCATGTCACAAAGCAGAATCTGTTTGTTATTATGAACCATTGTATAGTTTGAATGTTCAACATAATGGGCTTTACAGGTGTTAGGACAATAGATGTATATGTCATTGGTAGATATCCAAAGAAATATTAAGAACTGGATAACTGCAATTTCATTTCCGTTAACACATCAAAGAATAGAGATAACAGCATCTTTCCAGAATTGGATGAATATTAAATGAGAGTAATTGTAAAGTTCTAACCTAATGCTTAATGTTCAAAATTCTACTGGTTTGCTTTCCCTAATTTGTTTTCTATCCAGTAAAAGAAAAAGAATTACCCTTGATTACTTTTTTAAATCACCCTTAAGAGCAAGTGAAAAACTATACTAAGAATTCTGTGTACAATGTACATTATATAAATGTGCAGGAATTATTATTGCTACTATTATAATTCTGGAATAAAATCTACCAAATTTGTCAAGTTTTTATTTTAAACTTGCTAAATATCCTCAATAATCAATTCAATCACTAATTTTCTTCTGATTTGAAGATTACTCTTTTTAGTAGAGAAAAATATAAGCAACATAAATGTTCATCTACTCTGATTTCTTTGTATTGTTACTATTAAGTCATGTTCTCCCAAATTCTGGTCCTCTCTATTAAAAATGAAATGCCTTTTCAAATACCTTCTAAAAGTTTTAATTATAACAAAGTAGAGTGTTATTAAATACACATATAAGGGAATCTAAAAATACTGGAACAGATTTTTACAAATACTGAAAATATTTAATATGAATGCCTTAAAAAGTTAATAATTAAGAATGGAAGACCCCAGATGAAATGGATTGATACAGGATCTGGGAGAATGGGGGCTGGTGTGTCAAAATTAGTGAGACTGGCTCAGCACAGGGCAGGACTCAGTGTTGCTATACATAGGGTAGCTATGGGATCAAAGGAGACTCGACGGCATATAATGGCAACAATATATAAAGTAAAATTCTTTGATTTCTTTACTGGTGGGAAATGTTTCTTTACAGTCACATTTATGTATAGTCTCAAAATTTTCTTGAACACTTAAGTGTTGGCCCTTTATACCACAATACACACACACGCGTGCGCGCACACACACACACACACACACAAAATAACAATATGCATTCTATTTTACACTATTGAAAGACTCATAGGCACTAATACAGATGAGAAGACTTATTCTCATCTATATTAATCATAAACCACTTATGTATTTCAACTTATCCTGACCATACTAGAGAATCTGTCATTAAATGTGCAGTGTACACACATATCCTCACTCTCAACTGGTCCAACAACTTCTATTATGCTAGTTACCAGCACTGCCAGCTTCTTCGCCCTTCATTGCCTGGAGAGTGTCCATCACAAACAGGGAAGCAGAGCAAGCTGCCAAAATGTACCATTGATGTCTGAGCAAGGCTGCCCAAGCAGCTGCAACAACAGGGCAACTCTTCAAAGTCTCGGCATTGAAACTTAAAATTCTCTCTCCCACACACTGTCAATGAAAACCTTTATAAGCTTACAATCAATTACAAAATAAATCTTTGAGACAAATCATGTTCTTTCTTCATTTGTCCTCTCTTCTTCTCCTCTCAACACCAAATGTCCTTGGTTGAAAAAAAATTTTTCAAGGAGACTTGCCCCCCCTTTCTACCTGTCTCTGTCTCTATGCTCTAAAAATTCTCTCAAGGAGGTTTAAGGGTTTAAGTATATCTGCTAAACACTTTTGTTTTCAAGACATGCTCCATGGTGTGGGGGTTTTCTTTTTTTCATTTTAATTTTGTTTGTTGTTGGAATTTTATAATTGCAGTTTTTATTTAAGAACTTCAAAAGGCACTTGATACTTTGAGAACACTCACACTGAATTTTTGGCAAACCATGTCTTTGATATTGAAAGATAATCTAAATTCTGAATTGCATGCAGTGAATCACATAACCTCCATATTCTTGTAAACCACAACTAAAGTGTCTTATATTAACTATAGATGAATAGGCAGTGAGTCAGTGAACAGTTAAAAGAATGTTATAACTAGTCAAAAGAAGTTTCTGACAAAAGAAAATCTTAAGCGTTTAAACAGTACATGGAATGAGGGAGACTAATTAATTAGTGTGTTTTATGTGACTACACCTACGAAGTCAAATGAAAGTTCATGGACATTTTCTCTATTTATTATATAAGTAATTAAGAGTTTTATTGGAACACATATTTAAGGTTTGATATTTGTATCAACAATATCTTTATTCCTGATCATTGCTTTGTAAACAGTATATGTATCATTTAGATATAGGAAGTCTCTTCAAGTAACATTTATTCTCAAGATTCAGGATATGTGACTTTATCAATGGCAGAGCACAAACATATTTCCTCAAGTTAACTAAAATATTTGCATTTCAAGAATTATCCTATCTGAAAAATAAAAATTTAAAATACTTGAATCTTTATCTGTTAGAATTTTAAAATTATAATTTATAATTGTTTTCAAAGCAACACATGTGCACAGTTTACCAGCTAAATTGTACTATGAGTTTTATGAAGAGAGACTCTTGTTCAAAATTCTTTCTAGCATATATTTATTTCTTAATAATTTGCTTATATTATTTTTATTTGTGAATATTAGCCTTCTCTTCATTTTCTATAATGTTAAATGAATATTTAGGTTTCTTATTCCTCCTACTTTCTTTCATTCATCTAATCAATAGTCATGCATAATATTTTGAATATATCTTCTACCTTCAAATGTTACCATTAAGAATTTAGGTACCTTTCTGAGTTTGTGATCCAATACATGGGCTCTATATATGTCAATTATAATCATTACTTGTATTCTGAAACTTTTCAGTGACATTCCGTGGTATGGCTCTGTTTATATGCATTAGACACCAGGCAGACAGTTTAAAATGGATGTTAACGTCCTCAGTTTTGAAAAGTTTTACTCTATAATTTTATAATTATTTTTTCATTAGCATATTCTTTGTACTCACCCATTTTTATAAATTCTTATTAGTAATATTCATAGGTGAAATGAAGCCACAAACTTAAGAACAATGGGTGTAAGTGCAGCAGAGATTAAGAAGATGGCACAGGATAGAGCAGGAGCTTGTTCTGTTACACACAGGGGAACTCGGGCAGCCTAGTCATAAAGAGCTGTGCTGCAATCCCAAAAGTATATGGTTCAAATCTACCAGCGGCTCCATGTGAGAAGGATGGGTATTCTCCTCCCATGTGGTTTTGAAAACCCACCAGAGGTTTAGCTATGAAGCGTCTCTGACTTGATAGCACACAAAAACAATGCATTGGAGCAGACCCAATGGCACCTAATAACAGTCACAACTATATTAATGAAGTACAAAACATTTTTAATTGGTCCACTAATTTTCTTTTCTCTCCCATTTTCCACTTGTTTGACTTCTTTGCTCTATTTTCGCGGGGGGGGGGGGGGCGGGAATCTACTCTTTCTTCTGAAGCTTTATTTCAACTATTTAAAATTCTTATTCTCTTGTTATTACTTTATTCTTGTTTTTATAATAACATAATATTTCACAGAAGCATTATCTTCTTTCTCACTGAAGTTAGAAATTGTAATCTCTTACTTCATCTATTCTCTGCCATAAGATATATTATTGTTGTTAAGTACCCTTAAGTTCATCTGTCCAGTGGTAAGAATCTTTATTTTTTTGACATTGAGACTCAATTCATACTGAAAGCTGCATTCCTCAATCTACTCTAAAAAATGCCTCAAGTCCTCCTCACTTTCAGCAAGCAAGATTGTGTCATCTGCATAAAGCATATTATTAATGAGTCTCCCTCCAATCCTGATGTCACACTCCTCTTCATCATAGACTACAGCTTCTCAAATAATTTGCTCAGAATACAGATTGAATAGGTGAGGAAAGGGAATACAACTCTGTCATATTCCCTTCTCAATTTTAAACTATGCGGTGTTGCCCTGCTCCGTGTGCACAAAAGCCTCCTGGTGCAGGTATAGGGCCTGGATAAAGACAATTAAGTGCTCTAGAACTCCCATTCTTCTCAATGGCAGCTATAACTTGTTATGATCCATATAGCCAAGTGCCACTACATAGTCAATAAAGCACAAATAGACATTCTTCTGGTATCTTTACTTTCAGCCAGGATCCATTAAACAACAGCAATGATATCCTTGGTGCTAAGGCATTTTTTCAATCCTTCTTGAACTCCTGGCAGTTCCCTATGTATGTACTCTTCTAGATGTTTTTGAATGATAATCATCAGTATTTTTGCTTGTATGTGATATTAATGATGTTGTTCAATAGTTTCCACATTCAGTTGTATCACTTTTCTGGAGAATGAGAACAAAACTGACCTCTTCCAATCCATTGGCCAGACAACCGTTCTCCAAATTTCCTGGCATAGCCTGGTGAGTGCATCTAAGGCTGCATCTGTTAATTGAAACAAGTCAAATTTGTATCCCACCAATTCCCAGGGCTTTATTTTTTTGCCAATGCCTTCAATGCAGTTTCCACCTCTCCTTCATTACCACTGGCTCCTGTTCATATGGTACTTTCTGAAATTTTTCACTATCAATCAGTACTTTCCAGTACAGTGATTCTGTATATTCCCTCCATCTTCTCTGGATGCTTTCTGGATCGTTCACTATATAGCTCATACCATCTTTCAATATTTTGACTCAAGGCCTAAATTTGTTTTTCAGTTCTCTCAGCTTGAGAAATGCAGAACAAATTCTTCCTTTTTATTTATACCAAATTCCAGCTCCTTATACATTACATTATAGTACTTTTCCTTGTCTTCCCAAGCTGCCCTTTGAAATCTTCTGTTCAGCCCTTTTACTTCAGCATGTTTTCCTTTTGCTTTGGATAGACAATATCCCGATGAATTGAGAGGAGATTAAAACTGTCAACAGCTTTATCTTGCTTGGATCCAAAATTAACATCCTTGGTACCAGGAGTTGGGAAATAAGAAGACTCACTGCACTGGGAAAATCTGCAGTTATGGACCTCTCCAAATTATTGAGGATTAATGATGTCAGTTTGAGGACTAATAAATATGCATCTGATTCGGGCCATAATCTTTGTGATCACTTAATATGCATTTGAGAGCCTGACAATGAATAAGGATGACAGAAGAATTGATGCCTCTACTGTGGTATTGGAGAAGAGCACTGAACATCCCATGGACACCAAAAGAACAAAGAGATATGTCTTGGAGAGGGTGCAGCCGGAGTGTTCTTGGAGCCAAGATTGATGACGCTTCGCCTCACATACTTTGAACATGTTGCTAGGAGGTGCTATTCCTTGAAGAATAACATAATGCTGGGAAGGGTGGAAAGCCAACTAAGGTGAGGAAGACCTTCAAGAAGGTGGTTTGACAAGGTAACTGCTGCAATGGGCTCTTCAGTGTCAGGAAATGCGAAGATGGAACAGGACAGAACAGGGTTCAGAATGAGATATTTTATATCTTTTATTCTATTATCTTTTACTCACTATGGTTATAATCACCTCGACAGCACCTAACAACCACAACCTGTAAGTCAGTTATGACCTTACCCTATTCTGACAATCTGTGACATGCTCGAGCTCATTATTTAGTCACTGTGTCATTCCACCTGATTAATGATCTTCCCCTCTTTCTCTGACTTTTCCAACATTATGTGGGTGTTTTTCCCCCCATGGACTGTCTCCCTCCAACAGCATGCCCAAACTATGTGAGATGAGTTTCATTATCTTGCTTCCAAAGAGCACCCTTAAATGTTTGTCCTTTTGGAAGTTCCTGAGACATTCAACAATCTTTGTCAACACCACAAAGACATTCTTTCTTCTACAGTCAGCTTTCCCTATTCATTATAAAGAAGAGTATGAAGCAACTGAAAATACTAAGGCTTGTGTCAAATGTCCCTTAGGCTTTAAGCTGACATCATTGTTCTTCGCACTTTACTGAGGTCTTTGACAGCAGATTCTTCCAGTGAAACACATCTTTCAGTTTCTAAACCGCTGCTACCATGGATGTTCACTGTGAATCCCAAATTGTTGGCTTCAATCTCTTCTCCAAATGCCATGATGCTGCAGCAAATATTTCAAGTCATCTTCACTTTCTGCAAGCAACATCTGCATAATGCAGGTTGTTGATCAATCTCCCTTCAATGCTTAAGACATTTTGGGAGCTTCTAATTGGCACTCTAGGCACTAGTAGCTTTCTTAGCTCTGCTTATTCTTCAACCCACTTATAATTTTGAAAAATTGACTATCTTTTATATATTACTTTCTCCTCCTGCCTTTGGGATTGCAGTGTAGCTTCTTGCCACTAGGCCACCTGAGCTCCCCTCCTCCTGCTCTTCCAACTTGTTAATTCTTAGGTATTTTGGTCATTTACTCACACTTTACTGCTTTACCAGGAAAGGAAAAGGGAAAAATTGTTTAATGGCCATGTTTAAGTGGGAATTTATTATTAAAGTTTCTGAAGATGTTAAAAACACAGGTATAATTAATATTCAGAGTACACAAAAAAATCACAAGAATTTTATTCTTAAATGAATTTCTACAAGTTCAGCTTGTTTAGCCCTCTTATTAGAGGTACAAAAACCCTGAAAGCTAAAACACGTTAATTGATTTTTGCAAGATTATTAAACTTGCAATCCCACAGACAACCCCTTAACGTTATCTATTTGAAATTCCGCCTCTCTCAGAAGAGCGACGACAGCGGTCCATGTCGGCCAGCAGGCACCCGGCCAGTGGTCAGTTATTGGGTCTTCTGCAGACAGCTTGAACCCAGGAGGAATGGCAGCACCATGAATGAAGGAAAGGCAGGCTTGCTGGGGAGCCCAAGATGAATACTGGAAGTGCTTAGATGAGCACCTCGAGGATGCCTCTCAGTGCAAAAAGCTCAGAAGCTCATTCTTATCTAGCTGTCCCCAATAACAGATAAAATATTCTGATAAAAGAAGAGACTACTTAAAATTTAAAGAAAAAATTGAAGCAGGGAAATTCCAGCCTTCAGATCAACAGCCTTCAAAAACAACTGCAAATTCTTGAGCTTTTCACAACTTTGCAACTTTTCTCCATGGACGTACACAGTGCTTCACCAGGCCCAGAACAACAGTAACCATCAATACCATGTGAATCATGGCACTATGTCAGAGCTTGCTCACTGCATCATGACTCTGTATAGCTAAAAATGAACATGATCCAGTCACACAGACCACCAGCCACTGAAATAAAGTGGCGTAAAATATATATTTTTAAAAGTATTTATTTTTTAATTCCCATGTAGGAGTGGATTTCCCAGTAAGGTCAGCAAACATAGGCTTACTTTTGCTTGTGTATTAATTTGAAATTAATGTGCTTATCTTGCTTATGGGATACACAGTCTCTGTTAGGAACCATAAATTTGAAAGGAGGTTGTGATTTCATAGCAAAATTCTAGGGGATTGAGAGAGAGGCAGACACTAGGTATACTTAGAAGCTATTCATTACCAGGAATAAGTAAACACAAGTAAGTCTGTGCTTACCTTGATTTTTGGATAATCTGACACCAGCAAGTGGAATTATTAAAATCTATTAGTAACCCTCTAAAGATTATTTGATAAAATCCTTTTAATCATACTATTTGCAATGTTTTGTGTATCCTTCAGGAATTAAAATGTCCTTTAAAGTAATGGCAGTTCATTATATTCAGTACTCAGACACTGATGCAAATTAATTATTTGATCACAACAATAATAATTGCACCTTTTGATTGTGAAATAATTAGGGGATTTCCACAGTATTATAGAAAAGGCCAAATGGAAAATGTTTTCTACAATAGTCACTAAACTATAAACTTTCAGGAGGCAGGGACCATGATCCAATCATCTTTGCATTCCCCACTGGTTCAAATATTATGCCAAGCATAACAGAGACCCAGTGAATGAATGACTAAATAAGTTAGATATAAAATCGGAGTAATGAGCCTGGGTAAAATAGCTTAAATGTAGTGATTAAATATAACTTATTATTTGAGATAATAAATTTAGGCAAGATATTATGAGTA
>NW_006399782.1:20025147-20027491 GCF_000299155.1 Elephantulus edwardii | reverse complement strand
AAGAATGAGTATGAGGATCCAGACAGGAAGAGGGTGGTGGAAGCCAAGGGGTAAGGATGGGTGGGTGGAATTAATCACAGAGTTGCACAAGTTGATAGGTGGGTAAGGGACATGAGAAAGAATTGGTGTGAAAAACGATGTATTTTAATCCTTATTTGGATTTATAGCCTGTAAAACCAACAGTGACATAATCAATTTTTGTTCTTTAAAGTTACCTACTTTGTCGTATTTTTGCTAGGGCAATATTAAAAACCATAATCATCAATTTCAATAGTCTGAAATTTAGCAATGTATCACTAGTCAGTTACCAGAATGGCTTCATCCACAAGTTAAGTTTTAAAATATCAAAGGTCTGGGCCAACATAGGGACATGAGTTAATAACAGAACACTCTGAACATATCTAACCAAAGGTTGCTTCTTCTCTCTGCCTAGAAAAATGCTTAGTAAGAGAGGTTCTGAATATCATGTTGACTGACAGAAATTTCATACAAGAAAGAAAATCCTACCTCCTTAAAAATAACATGTATTACAAAAAGGTATAATGGAAAGATCCCCACTGGGTAGAAGTATGAATACATAGCCTAATGTACTTTAGTATAAAGACTGCTATTTTCTAGAATAGTACCTAGATTTTGTAAATTCTTCTATTATTCTCAGATAAAATAACTCCACGTAAATAGTTTATCTAGAGAAATAAAATGAGTAAAATTTAAATCAACAAACTGAGGAATAAAAGTGTTCTTTAAAAAGAGGCATTTGCATTAACAAATGCTGACATGTAGAACACCAAAGAAAATATATATTAAAAAAAAAACACACACACACCTGAGCAAAGGGCTGAGGACAGCTGACACTGACAGGTCCTACAATGATTGAGATGAAAGCAAAGGAAAAATAAGATAGTATATATATACACGAAATGGCAATGATATTTTGTGGTGCAGTTGTTAAATAAGTCAAATAATAACAAAATTTTCAACACAATATAAATGTATGTTAGTAAGTTCGTTTTCCCCATCTTCAGAATTTCCTCAGTACCACACATCTCTACTGAATAGAAATGAGTTTGCTTTCTTAAGCAAGAACTCTGATCAAATTATTGCTCTTTCATATCATTGCAAGGATATCAAATTACTCAGTGAACAAGTTAGAAATGGCATCATTATGCACCTACACCTGAATAGTACATTTCTTCTACCAATATCAATCTTCCACTAAACCCCTTCCTGCTGAGTTCATTCTGACTCACAGAAAACACACACACAACTAAAACTTCCTACAGAGTTTCAAAGCCTGAAATCTTACAAAAGGAGACTGTTCCAACTTTCTCCTGTGAAAAGGTTGGGGAGTTCAAGCTACTAACACGTTCTATTAAGAGCTGAGTATGTAAACACTACACCATCAGGGCTTCTTATAGCAACTCCATGTTTTGTGAAATGCTGGCCATTACTATACACAAAAGTGAGCATTCTTATAGTAACTTTATTACCACAACAAATACAGATTATGAGAAAGTAATCTATGTTATCTCTTATTTATAACCTCAAAAAAGATATATTAAAGTCTTAACTCCTGTAGCTATGACTGTGACCTTCAATATAAGTGGGGGTTTCCTGTTGTTATGGTAATAGGGCCATGAAAGAACAGAATACATCTTAAACCTAATTCTTAAATGAGTGGTGTTTAATATAATAGAGGGGGAAGAGATCATGTGAAGATCTGACTTCAAGTCAAAGAGTGCCACAGGAAAGTTTAACAGGGCAGCAAGTAGTAAATGTTGGAGAAGATGTGGCAGCATAGGAACTCTTATACATTGTTGGTGGGATTGCACAATGGTACAGTAAAAAAGCTGAAATTGCATATGACTCAGCTATTCCACTGCTTGGAATATAGTCTGAGAAAATGAGAAATGTGGCACAAATGAAGACTTGTACATCAGTGTTCATGGCAGCATTATTCACCATCATAAGAACATTGAAACAGCCCAGATGTCCAAACACAATCAAATGGATTGAGAAATTTTGGTACATTCACACAATGCAGCATGCAGAAACAATAATTTTGTAAATTATTACCTAAATTTGGAGGTACTGGAGAGCAATGTGCTGAGTGAACTCACTCAGTCCCATAAGGACAAACATTGTATAAAACCATTATTGAAGGGCACTTAGGTTGCTTCCATCTCTTTGCTATTGTAAACAAAGCTGCGATAAACATGGGTGTGCATATATCTACTTGGATAGCACTTATGGTCTCTCTGGGGTATATTCCCAGTAATGGGATTGCTGAGTCAAATGGTACCTCTATTTGCAACTTTTTGAGAAAGCGCCACACCGCTTTCCA
>NW_006399782.1:19983206-20024818 GCF_000299155.1 Elephantulus edwardii | reverse complement strand
TTTCGATACAGTGACTCAGTATATTCCTTCCATCTTTTTTTAATACTTCCAGGATCATTTAACATTCTGCCGAAAGCATCCTTAATTATAGTAACTCGAGGTTTGAATTTGAGGCTTAAACATAAGAAACTATATTGTCAACTCAAAGACAAGAGGTTGATATCCACCAGCTGCTCTGAAGAAGGAAGCTGGGCAATCACCTCCTAGGGTGGTTTATTGCCTTTGCAAGCCTGTTTGAGGGTCAGGTTTGAGTGGATTTCAACTTGATGTTACATAATGACAACAGCATACCACGTTGAACAAATTCTCAATGCTGGGAAATGTTCTTGAATTTCAACAAAAATGGTGAAACTTCATCTGTCATTCTTTGGGCTGGTAGAGGTTATTTCTTGGTAAAAGATACCATGCTTGGCAAAGTGGAAAATCAGCGAAAGAGAGGAAGATCACCAACCAGATGGATAGACACAGTGAACGCAGAAATGAATTCAATGCATCAGATAAGAGAGGATGATGAGGATGGCACAGTATTAATAAGGTTCAGGTACTTAATTCAGAGAGTCACAATGAGTCATACTCGACTCCACAGCACCCAACACCACCAACTCATTTACCTTATTTTTAATGATTAGTAAAATGTCTTGAAAATCATCTATAAAAAATGAATATACTCATTTTTAAAGAAAAATAAAATTGTTGACAGTGCAGTCACTCCTATGCCATCAGCACTGAATCAATAATTAAACCTAAATTTAAACCAAGTTGAAATATTACTAGAAATATTGGTGATGTCTCTTTCAGGCTAACAGCACATTCTTGGTAGAAAAACAGGTTGTGAAGTCATATGAAAATGTGTGTGCCAGCTTTCTGTGAGGAAAAAATCAAGTAAAGGATTAATTCTCCTCCCCAAAGCAGTTGCTAAATGTGGATTTATTAATGAAAACTTGTAACCTAGCAGTCAGCAGAAACATTTAAGAATTGATGGCATACAATACAACGCCTACCGTTACTATCAGTATTCTGCTATCAAACCACAATTCTAGTTTAGCTACTAGGGATTTGTTAAATATTTTTCTCTTTCTTCTGTTTGCTCTCTATTTACAACTGTGAGAGAGAAGAAGTATGTGAAGTTTTATGTTTTCTTAAGTGAACAATGCATTGGTTAGATCTAGACTCAGTACATGCACGTGTCACGTAAGCACTCCACACAACTCTATCAGCACACTTTTAAACCTCAATAATCATAATGCTTTGGACACTCTTAAGCTGAGAAGACACAGGGACCTTTAATTTATGTTTCATTTACAAAGATTTTCAGATTTCAGCTTTTCCTAAAAACAGACTAGTCAAGCTTCCTCATCTTATCAAGCTAATACAAAGAGTGAAGGAGGTGGGAGGAAGTGTGGCTGGGAAATAGAATGTCACTGTTAACCCATATAGAACTTTTATTTTTAATACTGAATATTCCAATAACTGTGGCAGGATCATGAAGATTTTAAATGTACATTAAGCCCTACAAGTGATCTAAGAGGACGACACTAACAGAAATTACAAAAATAATAATATTAGCCACCTTCTTTTGACCACTGTGAGTTATACTCAAGTGTACTTAAAAACAACATGGGATTTATTTTCATGTTTTTACTTGTGTGAAAGCTTACAAATCATACTATTTTTTCATAAAATCATTCAGACATTTTGTTTTATAATATTAATGTCCATTAATGAGCATAATTTATTACAATGACTAAATGATTATAGATTACCAAGCACAACTACAAACGCATAAGCAACAGACACAGCTAACAAGGGCCTCTTCATGATTATCAAAAATGAAACCTTTAGAATAGAGGAAAAATATATTTGAGAATGATATACCTTATAAGGATTTATTCTCTAAAGTATATGTTTTCTACAATTCAATAACAAATGACAAATAACACAATTTCAAAATTGGCAACTGACATGAACAAATACTTCACCTAAGAGGACAAATGCCCACAAACACATAAAAAGATGTTCATTATGATTAGCAATTATATAGACTTAAATAAAACCACAGTGAGATAACGATCTAATTCCTGAAAAAATTGTGCTGATTAAAAATAATCTCAAAAAATTAAAAAAAAAACCCAGTAACCAAAAAATACTAGCAATGTTGTGATGAGATCAAAATACTATTCTACTGCTGGAAGGACTATAAATTATTTCTACTAGTATGGAAAATGGTATAGAGCTTTCTAAAAATCTAGAAACACAAATACACTATGAGCCAACAATTAGACTCTTAGACATATCCTAGAGACACTGTTGTTGTTAAGTGCTGTCGAGTCACAGGTGACTCATAGCGACCCTATGAAGGAGAGTCCTCCATATTTGGGTGTCTCTCATCCTCTCTCCAGCGGAGAGACATTAAACTGACATAAACATATAGATGATTGCTTATAGTCACTGCAACATTATTCACAACAGCAAAAAAGATGGAAACAATCTAACTGCCCATCTACAGAGAAATTAACTTGAAAAATAGAAACAATAAACCATGGTGCATACAATGAAATATTATTCAGTCATAAAGCACAATGATGGTCTTAAATTGTACTCTGATGTAATTAATGTGGAGGTCATCATTGTAGTTAAGTGTTGTTGAGGTGACTACAACTCATGGCAACCTTATGAACAATTGATCTAAACTCTGTCCTAGACTGTGCCGTTCTGACCATGTCTAACATATTCGAGCCCACTGTTAGTCACTATGTTAATCCATCTCATTGAGAGTCTCCCCCTCCTTCACTGACCCTTCACCTTTCCAAGCATGATGTCTTTTTGCAAGGCTTGACTACTCCTAACAATGCTCCCAAAATACATGTCACAAAATTTCAATGTTTGTAACTCTGGATGTACATTTTACAACACAAGTTTGTCTTTTGGTAATCCTTGGGATGGTCAGAACTCTTCTCCAACACCACAATTCAAAGACATCAATTCTTCTTATTTCATCCTTATTCACTGTCTAATTTGCAGATGCATAACAAGTTATTGAAAAGATTATAGTTTAGTATTTTGGTTGAGGCTTGGGTGTGATCTGTTGCTTGCAATTGGGTGTGAGCTGATTTGATTTGGCCTCATATTTAAAAAAGCATTTGGTTGCCAGTTTGGGGCTGCATTCCAGTTCAGGAAGGAGTGGAGCAGTTGGATTCTACAAAGGTGCGCTTTTTGTTTGGACTGAGGCTTGGTTGTGTGGTCTGTTGCTCATTATTGTATGTAAACTGATTGGATTAGGCCTCATATTTAAAAAGATATTTGGTTCTCAGTTTGGGGCTGTGTTCCAGTTCAGGAAGATGAGTGGAGCAGCTGGAATCTACAAAGGTGTGTTTTCTGTTTGGGTTGAGGCTTAGGTGTGGTCTGTTGCTCACAATTGGGTGTGAGCTAACTGGATTTGGCCTCTTATTTAAAAAGGCATTTGGTCACCAATTTGGGGCTGGTTTTAATTATGTTCAGTCAAGCATCCTCAAAGTGGTATAGCACTGGTCTGTCAATCTGTGGTACAGAAATAACTCATGGTTGCCGTGATGCTGAACTCTGTAACACTGAAGTGTCAAATGTGATTATGGTTACCCATTATGGACAGTACTTGGTGGAGCTCTCAAATTAAAGCAGGAATGACATCCACTTCTAAATTAGTTTGCCTCCAGAAACTCTATGAACTTGGAGAAACAATGAAAATTACACATGTTCAGGACTTTAGTTCATAGGGTTGTACTATGAGTCATCTACGACTCGATGGCACTTAACATCAACAACTTACACCTTAGTCTTTAAAGTGATATCACTGTTCAGCACTTTAGAGACTGACAGCAGACCTTCCCAAATGCAATATATCTGATTTCTTTGCTGTTGGCTGGTGCCAAGGATGTTTATAACGGACCAAGCAAAATTAAATAATTAAAAATTTCTCTCTCTTCTCCATCTATCATGATGTTAGTATCACTTTAGTGGTGAGGATCTTGGGTTTTTCGATGTTGGGATATGATCCATATTGAAATCTGTTATCTTTGATCCTTTGGAGCAAGAATTTCAAGTCCTCTTCACTTTCAGTTAGCAAGGTGTGTGTCATCTGCATAATGCAGGTTGTTGATGAGCCTTCCTCTCATCCTAATGTCACATTCTTCTTCACATAACCTAGCTTCTCAAATAATTTGTTCTACATACAGACTGAACAGATATGGAGAGAAGATATAGCCTTGATACACAATTTTCCTGATTTTAAGCCATGAAGTGTTCCTTTACTCTGTTCAGGCAAAAGCTTCTTGAATAGGTTTCCTATGAATATAATTAAGTGTTCTGGGACTTCACTCCACACAATCAAAATCTTTTGCACAATCAATAAAATAAATATAGACATCCTTTTGGTATTGTTGTCCTTCAGCCAAGATCCATCAGACATTAGCATGATATCCTCATGCCATGGCTTCTTTTAAATCCTGCCAGCATTTCTTGTAGTTCTCTGCTGACATACTGTTCTAGCCACTTTTTTATGATCTTCAGTAAGATTTGACATGTATGTGATGTTGTTATGTGATATGTTAATAATATTGTTGAATAATTTCTACTTCTGACTGATCACCATTTTTGGGAATGGACTCAATAATGGATCTCCATCAGTTGGTCAGGTAGCTGTCCTCCTAATGTCCTGGCATAGGCTGGTGAGCTCATCTAGGGCTGCCTCTGTTTGTTGAAACACGCTGCTTGATATCCCACTGATTCTTCGGATGTTATACTAGATTAAAATAAGTCAATTTACAAAAAAACAGTGATGTATGATTTCACCATTACAAAAAGATGAGAATAGGCATAAATATAGTAAGTAACACTCTGGTAATTAAGAGGCATGTGAGGGATAGAAAGAAAGGGGTCACTCTCTAGACAGCAGAAAAGTATCTGCTTTTTGATGTTTTGATAACAAGTAAAGAAATACTGAATAAGCATAAAGTCAGAACAAGTTGAGTAAGGTAAAACTTGACAGTATGAAGTACACAAGAATAAGGGAATATTTTCCCTAAAGTTACAACATACATAATTTTGCAACAATAAAAACTAAAAAATACGTGTGTGGTTACACAGACAGATATAGATGCAAAAGTAAACACATATTGCTATACAGATGCACAAGTATATGTATCTCCTTAGGTAAATGCCTACACTCATGGTCTGTGTGCCACATATATGTTGTTGTTGTTGTTAGGTGCCATCAAGTGGAGTACAACCCATAGAGACCCTATGAACAGCTAACCTGAACCCCACCATCTCCTGTGCCATCCTCATCATCTCTGTCACACTAAAGTACATTGCTAAAGTTACTGTGTCACTTCATCTTGTCCAGGTCTGCCTCTCCTTGGCTCACCCTCCATCTTTTCAAGCATGATGTCCCTTTTCAAGAAACAGCCTCACACAGCTACATGTTCAAAGCCTGAAAGACAAAGCTTCGCCATCTTGCCCCCAAAGAGCACTCTGGCTTCACTTTTTCCATGACATATCTGTCTGTTCCTTTGGCAGTCCATGGAATAGTCAGTACTCTTCTCCAACACAGACATATGAAAAAGAAAGCACATTGAGGGCACCACTCTAGATATCTCTTAGGTATAAATAAATACTAGTCAGGAAACGATTACTGAAATGAAGAATTTAGGATCATATTCTTGGGGACAACTCAGTTTATTGGCATAATGTAGCTTATAAAGATGTTCTATACCCTAATTTGGTGAGAAGTTTTTAAGCATCTATATAAGCTATAACTATTGTTCTTTACCATATGAGGCAAAAGCAAAAGAATAAAACCAAAGACTTAAAGAAGAAATTGTTCCTTGTGAAAAACAATCTATATGAACTTTGTAAGTAAACCAGTATAAAAAAAATTTTATTTTAAATAAAAACAAAAGGAGAAACTGTTGTTAAGTGCCATCATTTTGGAACCGACTTATAGCTGACCCTCCAGCAGGCTTTCAGAGGCTGTAAACTGCATGTGAAGAAGCTGTCTATATTTCTCCTGTGGAGCAGCTGGTGGAGTAGTGTAACTCCTTACCACTAGGCCACCAAAGCTCTCTAAGAAGAAACTTCTATTGGTGGTGGTGTGTGCCATCGAGTCAGCACTGACCCACAGCTGACCCTTCAGCTAGTTTGTCAGACACAGTTAATCACACAAAAGGAAAGTGTCCATCCTCCACATTCTACAGGAATAATAGTCTACTTGAGCTTCATTTTTATCCTGAAACCAGAAGAACGAGAACATATCTAACTACAATGACCTACTGCTCCAAAGAGAGACAAAATAAATAGCCTTGGATAGAACAGGAAGATAAAGTATAAAACAAAACTCAAATTACTAAAGAAGGCCAGACTTACTGAACTAGTAGAGACAAGCTGAACCCGTGATAATTCTTTTAAACTTGGAATTCAAGTCTACTACCACACCACCCTGTCTGTTCTGGATCCTACCTAAATGTGGAACTCAAATCACTGAAGTCTGACATATTGTGAGTTGCACAACCACTGTCACTGAACAACACTTAAGTTGTTTTCATTGTTGTTGTTTGCCATCAAGTTGGAACCAGCTCATAGATGATCCTACCCCAAGGGGGTTTTCAGAGGCAATAAATCACACAGGACAGAATTGCTCACTCTTCTCTTGTGAAGCAGCTGGTGCATTCAAATCACATTTCTTTGGGATTGCAGTGCTGCTTCTTACTACTTGGCCACCAGAGCTCTCTGAGCAATAGGTATGTTATTGTTGTTGCGTGCTGTTGAGTCACCTGCATAGTGACCCTATGCACAACAGCTCTGAACTGTGTCCTATACTGAGCCAATCTCACTGTCTCCGATGGACCTGCACTTATCACCCCAATTACTGTGTCAATTCATCTCACCAGAGTTATCCTCTCCTGCATTGTCCCTCACTCTTCCAAGAATTACATCCTTCTCCAAGGACTGGTCTCTCCTGGCAACATGCCTAAAGTATGTGAGATGGAACTTCAAAATCCTTGCTTCCAGAGAATAATATGGTTTCACCCTCTCTCGGGCAGACTTGTTTGTTCTCTTGGCAGTCCATGGAATGTTCAATACTCTTCTCCAGCACCATAAGCAAGTCAAAGGTATCAGTACAGACATTATTAAATAAGAATGAAACTCACTTTGTAATTTTTTCCCCAAAACACAACAAAATATTTTAAAAACAAAACATTATGCTAATTTACCAACCATTTGATATAAGACCAAAATGGCAAAATATAATTTTACTTTATTCTTCCAGACTAAACCACACACATATCACCTATTATGCCTACTTTTAATATGTCACTAGCATCTTAAAGGAACTTGCAAAACCTCTCTACCAGTAATTTTTTTTTTGCAACAGTCTAGACTATACCTAATTAGACAGTAATTTGTTTTAGTAATTTCTCTAAAAAGTTATCTCCAAGTAAGTCAAATTAAGTTTCATAAAATCAATGATTTATATTTTTATACTCATATTACATTGGTTTGCATAATTTAGTTATAACTGCATATTCAAATTCAACTGGCATGAAAAAGCTTGAAAGTAAACATAAGTGGGTTTATAAACAGATAATCAGAAATGTATTGATTTTTTAGAGAGACTACTACTGGCAAGGATGGACTAGGAGGACGTCTAGTACAATTACTTAATGTTCTAGTTGTAATGTATACTATTCATAAGTATGTGTTTTCTGCAGAGTGGATCTATAACTGAAAATAAACCAATAAAATTTGTTGGATTGTTTACAATATACCAAAATTATATACTAGCTAAAGAAGTAATACATTCTTTCTTCTATTTCTTTAATTAGTGATGCTAGGAGCCACCTTCACAAATAAAACCTAAAATCATAAAATTACACCCAACCACAATTATTAGACAATTTCTAGCCAAAATATTAACATACTACGCATAATGCAAACATATAAACAAAATTATTACTGAATGAAAAGACTTTAATTTAAAAAATAAAAACCCCAACCTTCTCCCCACTAGAGAGAAAATATTGCTCTCTATGTGCGTGGAAAGCTCTGAATTTAAAGTTCACATTTAGTCTCTTGCTATTTATGTGGTGAGTAGAGTCATTTCACTCTCCTGAACTGTAGTATCTTTATCTGAAAAAGGAGATAGTAAATACTTATTTTCTCCTAGCATGAGACTATGGTTACAATAGTATAAAATAAAATATATGGAAATAGTCTGCAAATTATTGATTATCATATACCTATAAGTGTTACTACTAAAATCTTGATATATATTTTAGACATGAACTTTATAGTCAGGAAGGGTGTCTGACAAATAACAAGTATAAGATCCAAATACTTATTTACAACATCTGGATGATAGATTAGGAAAAAGGATAATTCTTGATTAATCAAAAAAAGCATATCACAGCACAAAAAATGGTATCTATTAGAGATTCAAGGAAACAAGCAATGCCCAGAAAACCCAATGCTGCTGTGTAAATGGTACACAAAGATAAAATTCTGCATACTAAGCAGTTTCATACAATATATCCTGACATAGTATTGGGAAAGACATCCAGGAAGTGATAAAAAGATCAGCCAGAAAAAACAAAATACAAACCCCCCAAACTATACTAAATATAGACTCACATTCTACACTGTACAATGAAATATGCAGACTATTCATCCTATGTTGTGCAATAACTTTTTGGTGCCTTTTCAAGCTAAAGAACATTAAGAATTTAAGATAACTCTTGCGTGGCTCTCCCTTCTTCTGGTTGGAATAACCAAAGATAGGTGAGGAAGTTAAGAAAACAATAAGGTTGACTTCAGTAAAGTTCAAGTACTTTAATTAGATTCCTTTGGGTACAATTTGCTTCCCTTTGTCTCTGGCTATTAACCCAACAGAGGGAAATGATCTAACAGAGCCCTGTGGCACGAAGGGATGGACCCTGAGAAGCTCTCTCTCTCTGATGACTGTTCTTGTGCATCCAGGCTGCCTACTGAAACTAACAATGCCTGCCGCTGCTGCTGAGGAGGATCATCCAAACTCTGAAAATGAAACGCATCACACAAAGGGATGAAAGAATTCTTATTCCACAGGGTTTAGCTTGCAGCTGGTCATGCATGCCAGAGGGATGTGCCACAAGGATGAGAAAGAAGCTTCCAAAGAGAATGGCGAGGGCAGCCAGCTGGATATTTCAAAATACCTAAGAGAGCTGGCATTTAAAAAAAATGGCAAATAACTAGACTTCTTTGTAGCAAACTCTTAGAGTCAGGGTTGTTGGTTTGTGTTTTGTTGTTTTTTTTTTTTCTTTTATTTCTACAATACAATCAAGTGTTGATATGCTTGTGATTAAAAGGAGCTTAGAGAATTCCTAACTGAGTATATAAGCTATTTTATATTTCTCATTTGTAGTAAGAGATTATATGAGGTCATTGATTCCTGCTTCCCACGGGTTATAGTTCAATGTCACCCTGAATTTTAAAACTGTATGCTGTAACGGCTTTTAGGGTTTTCTGCAACTTATTCAGGCAAACCAAATAATTTTCTTGTTATACAAAATAGCACAATCATGGGGACCACAGACTTTAAGTCAGTTCTGGGGCACAACTGAGATGATACTCAATTAAAATGCATCGAGTCCCCTGGGCTTGCTAACAGTGTCGAATAGTTGTGCAGAGAAGGGGACTGCCCACAAAAATGTTCCTGATTAATTAAGAATTCTTAGAAAACTTGAAATCACCACTTCTCCTCGCCCCTTCAAGACCACAGGCACAAAACTGTTCTCCAACGGACATCAGCATTTAAAGAAGTTCCAGGAGCAGCACTCATAGTTTGGGAAAAACATACATCAGTAAGGCACCAGCTTTCTAGTCTCTAATAAGTTCATCCCCACCAGTCAAAAGACAGAAAGTGGTGGTTCAGCGGTAGGAATCTCAACTCCTATGTGAGAAACCAAAATTCTACTCCCAGTCAATGTACCTGAGTGGACAGTCATCCGTCAGTGGAGATTTGTACATTGCTATAATGCTGAACAGGATGTAGTGGTGTTTTCAGGGAGACAATAGGAAGACTCAGTGGTCTGCTTCCATTAAAAAAAAATAGCCAATGAATCACAGCAATCTGGTCCCACTGTGCATGGAGTCTCCATGAGCCAAGGACCAACAACAGGGCAGCTAACAAGAGTCAAAGTTACAAACACTGCATTTCCCTCCCTAGTCTTCTCCACTCCTGTTCAAAATAGTTTATATTTCCCAGTTTATAGAATAAAGACAAAGGCTCCTTTCACTGTGCACAGTGTACAAAAGTTAGACTAAATAGCTCATTTTTACCACTTACATCACTGTTTCAAAGGAACTTCAACATAATTATATGTATAGACTTGCAGAGGTTATTTAAGCCTTCAATTCCTCAATGGTAAAATGGAAGTAATATCAACTTATGAAGAATAGTAAGATAAAATTTACCTTGGTTACCAGTATAAAGGAGGCATTCAACAAACAGTAATGTCTATGTTATTCTGTAAAACAAGAGTAACAGTTCATTAAAAACTAAAATCAGAAACAGAATATATTTCTTAATATTCACCCACCGTGGTTACTATTGTTGACTCAAAACTGGGTCACTCAATTTAGGCAAGAGCAAGCTTTACAAGAACCATCACTTCCTTAGAAAACTATGTCAAAGTGAATAGAACTGATTAGCAGAAGCATTACCTTTCCATGTGTGCAATTCATAAATTCTAATTAATATCCCTCAGACCACATACACAAGTTGTTGTTGTTGTTGTTGTTGTTTAAGTGGTTTAACTTTTCAGATACGTACTACTAGTTAAATGTTTCTAGGCTTCAATTATTGCTCATTCAGAAGAATGCAGGAATTATCAAATACTATCATTAATAAACACAAGTAAAACTTGGCTGAAGATAATTTAAAAATGGGTGCAGAAGCATATCCACAGGAAATTGTCAGAGAGATAGACTGGAATTATTAGATGATGCAAAACAAAAAGTATTATTGGTGATGTTAGATGAATCTCGGTTGAAAGAAGAGAAGATCAGAAAGATGACAGAGGATTGATCACTTGTGGCTTTTGAACCAAGGGAGAATCACCATGAGTTAGAAGTGGCTTACCGGCAATGAACTGGATTTGGATGGTATTGTGTAACAAGAAACAGTAAATTTTCCAGATTCTTGAGGTGGAATACACCAGTTTGATAGCTTTCAATTAAATGCTATATCCCACTTATGTAGTTAACAAGTGTCAGAATTGATGAATGCCATGAATTGCTCTGAATAATCACTCCAGGTGATCAAGAAGCTCCCTTCACTCACCCTTCAGAGTTAATCTTTTGCATGCAGTACTCATAATTAAAAGAGAAGTAATAAGTAAAATAAGTAAAAGAGAATACTTGTGTACAGTAATACTTGTGTACAGAGCTACAAAATAACTCTAATCTCAGAATTATTCATCAGTCATAAACTTCTACAAAGGAGTTTAATTTGTTTTACTCCATTCTTACAGTAGATCTTCCAAAAATCAAGAAAGATATTAACCTATCTTAAGAATATAATATGTTAAAATGCCCTATGTGATATGATAGCTAATACAATAATTAGAATCACATCACATATGATATCTCATATAATCATGTTGTTGACTGTCATTGAGTCAAGTGTGACTGATAGCGACTCTATGAACAAAAGACCTAATGCCTTTCCATAACTATCGTCACTCCTCCAAGTTCACAGAGTTTCCAGAGGCATGTGTTTAGGAAGTGGATACAACTCCTGCTTCCCAACCTGCTTTACAACTGGGAGCTCCACCAAACATTGGCCACATTGGGAAACCATTCTGGTATTTGATACACCAATGGTAGAAGGCTGCTTTACAACTGGGAGCTCCACCAAACACTGGCCACATTGGGAAACCATTCTGGTATTTGATACACCAATGGTAGAAGGTTCAACATCACAGCAACCCAGGTTACTTCATACTGCACACTGACAAAGAGCGATGTAGAAAGTGGAAGAGTGTTCCTCCAGATATAACAGCACTAGTTTCACTTAGCAGTGGTTAAGTGTCATCGTCACATCAAATACAACTGAGAGTAAGTTTTGCACAAAGGACCTAAACTTAGTTCTATAACTGCCATCATTTCTGTACATTTATAGAGTTTAGAGAGCTTGTAGATAGTTTGTAGAGTTTAACTCTCTAAACCCAAATAATTATATTTTTTATTATTATTATTATTACAAAGCATTTTATTATAGATGATAAAATAATTTTAATATTATATTATATGTGTATATATATTACACATTTATGATATTATTAATGGATGTCTGTAACTGAGTGCTAACTACACTGTAGGACAGTACTGAGTGCTTTATTATAAAATTTTACTTATTCTACATCATCCTAGAAATTGCTTTTCTTGTCTATATCTTATGAATGAAAAAATATGGGCACAGACTCACTTGAGTACAGTGTCACAGATACCAAGTTCTAGAACAGGGTTCTAAATACAACTTGAGCTATCACAAATCATAAGATAATTTTGCAAAGTAGAAGCTTATAAAATAAGCATGTAAAAATCAATTGTATCCCTGTACAGAAACAAGAAAAGAGAAATATAACTGAAGAGAACATCGTGTTCAGGATAGTAAGTATGTAAGAAAACAAGCATGTTAAAAAAATAAATGACTAAAATTTTAGCTAAATAAGAAATGTTTAAAACTTATACAGAGAAAACTATACGACACTTTGGGCAAATATACTATTATTAAACAAATGGAAAGTCAAATTTTGGAAAGCTATTGTCATTACTCTGCAGCAGGCGCTTCAGGTCCTCCTCAGTTTCAGCAAGCAGGGTTCTGTCATCCGCATAACGCAGATTGTTGATAAATCGTCCACCAATCCTGACCCCACATTTCTCTTCATAGAGCCCAGCCTCCCGGATAATCTGTTCTGCATATAGGTTGAAAAGGTATGGAGATAGGATGCATCCCTGGCGTACACCCTTCCCAATTTTGAACCATGCAGTGTTCCCTTGCTCTGTTCTGACGACTGCCTCCTGGTCCAAGTATAAGTTTCGCATTAGAACGATCAAGTGTTCTGGGATTCCCATTCTTCCCAGAGTCAGCCACAGTTTGTTATAATCTACACAGTCAAATGCCTTTGAATAGTCAATGAAACACAGAGTGTCAAGGACTGCAGCCTAAAATATGGATTGAGGCTCAATGTCAAGAAGACAAAGATTCTCACCACTGGACCAATTGGCAGTATCAGGATGGATGATGAAGAGATTGAGATTGTACACAGCTTTAGTTTGCTTGGCTCCATAGTCAACAGTCTTGGCACCAGCAGCCAGGAAATTAAAAGGTGCATTGCCATGGGAAAGTCTGCTGGTAGGGACCTCTCCAAGGTGCTGAAGAGCAGTGGTGTCTCTCTGGAGACTAAGGTGCGTCTGATACAGGCCATGGTCTTCGCAATCACCTGTTATGTATCAGAGAGTTGGACAATGACCAAGGAGGATAGAAGGAGAACTGATGCCTTTGAGCTGTGGTGCTGGAGAAGAGTATTGAGAATACCATGGACTGCTAGGAAAACAAATAGATTTGTCCTGGAGAGGGTTAAACTGGGTGGCTCCTTGGAGGCAAAGATTCTGAGGCTCCGTCTAACTTACTTTGGACATGTAGTGAGGAGAGACTGGTCCTTAGAGAGGGACATCATGCTTGGGAGGGTGGAGGGACGGCGCAGGAGAGGAAGGCCCTCTATGAGGTGGATTGATTCAGTGACTGGGATAATTGGGATGGGAGTGTCAGAGACAGTGCGATTGGCACAGGACAGAGCGGAGTTTAGGGCTGTTGTACATAGGGTCACTATGAGTCGCAGGTGACTCTACGGCACATAACAACAACAACAACATTGTCATTACGATCTAAACCATGGTCTTTTCAATAAATTACAGTACATCTGAAAGTTGGACAATGAATAAGAATTACAGGAGCATTAAAGCCTTTTAGCTGCAGTGTTGGAGAATAGTTCTGAATATCCCATGGACTGCCAAAAGGACAAGTAAATGTGTCTTGAGGAAAGTGCTACCAGGACACACTTTAGAAGGAAGGATGGTAAAACTTTTTCTCCTGTATTTTGAACATGTTTTTTAGGTGGGACCAGTTCTTGGCAAAAAGACATAATAATTGGAAAGAAGATAGAGGAAGACTCACAACAATATGGCTTGACATAATAACCGGAAAAATGGGCTCAGGTCGGGGCAGAGTTCCGATCTTTGGCTCATAGGGATGCTATGCATTGTAGTCAACTCAAGGACACTTAACAAAAACATGAGGCCAATTCACAAATTTATAATATGGACAAATATGCCAACAAGTATTTTATTTCTTGAGGTTTGCTGGTTGAGTATAAAGTTCTGTGGAATAATATGAAAACAGGACAGAACTCAAAAAGGAAAGCAATGAAGGGAAGAAAGTAACTAGTACTTCAGATGATAATATGTATCACAAACTACTGTACTGAAAAGTAAGCCAGTTTAGAAAGTTCCGTTTAGAATTCTTGCCTTCGATGTGGGAGACTCCCGTTTGACTGTGCTGCTATCAAGATAAACAGGTTTCAACAGAGCTTCCAGACTAAAACAGACTAGGAAGAAAGGCCCGGGCATCTATTTCTGATAAATCAGCCAATGAAATGTAAATGGATCATAAGAGTCTGATCCTATGAATTGGGGCCAACAGAATAGCAGGTAAGAACAATACAAAAAAGAACTATGCCCAAGTGTGTAAGGAAAGTAACTACAGAAAACCAACCAAGTACTGAAAGAAAAAACAGATGATTTCTTTACAATCTGAAAGTGGGAAACTGTCTTCCTAAAAGTCAAGTAAATGATACTAAAGGCAAATGCCTCTTTGGTTTATATAAGTAGTATATTCTATGGAAGGCAAAATTCAAACACCACTGGGAATCACAAAAGCTGAAAAATTGTTCAGTATGAAGAAACCTCAAACATATTCCCTTTTCTTCCTCATCCCTACGGCTGTAGACTTTAGATGGAAATAAGCTACAATATTCCAAATCCCAACTAATATCGAAGACTTCTCTTTGCATTTCAGCTCCAGTATATTAGTACCTAACCAAAAACTTTTATGATTCTTGAATCACTTGATTCAACATTTCTATTTTAAAATGTAGAAGTGATTTTTATGTGCCAAATGACAAAGGCTTTTACTTAGAGAAATAATAATACAAATGCATATAAAATCTCTGTAAATAACATTTTCCAAAACATTTTCTCAGGAGAAGGTCCCCTGGTGTCCAGTGGATTTAAGCCAGTTCTGCTGTGAATGAGAGCTGACTCCACTATATCTAACAACATTATGTGAGTAGTGAGTCCATGATGGGATGATATCACTGCTTACCTTCAAATATTTAACTTAATCACAAAAGATGTAAGGTCCCTTAAATTTGAGAAGATTATTTTTAGGAAGAAAAATTTTGGTAGTTTAACATTTTCCAAATAAACAATTCAAGAGAATTTAAGTAGATGCTATGATACTAAATACCATTACTGGTTGGCCAGAGGTCCCTCAGACACAATAGTTACAGTGTCTGATTGGTGTCTTTGGAACATATAGATAAGATCTGTATTTATAAAATGAATTCAGTCTCCACAAGTAGCTTTTGAAAGTGCTTCTTAAAAACGACATAAAAATGGCACATTGGCAAATGCACAATCACTGCCTTGCTGTACACTAACATTGCCTTGCAAATGAAAATCTGCACCATTCCTTATGATCAGGGTTTCACCCATTTATTTGGTTAATCATTCAAATGGCTAAACAGACCTCTAATTTGAAAATAAAAACCAATTGATGCAATCACAAACAAGTTCTAAAATTGCGGTTTATAAAAATTGAAATCTTGTTCTAAGCCAAAACACACACACAGTTACCTTTTCCTAATCAGAGCATTCATTTCTCCTCATTATGATCTCACAAGCACATTAAAATCTTATTAACATTAATTACTTCTGAGCGCCTATGCATGAGCAGTGACAGTTGTGAGCGTGCGCGTGTCTGGATCATATCTACATTTATATACCTTGCTGCACTTTGCTTATAAAACATGTGAAAATATTTCTGCTAACACCAATTAGCTAATTTCACACACACAGAGATAGTAAACTGCTGTCTCACTGCACAGCCTATCAGAGACCAATAAACATATGGACAAACGGACCGCAAGAAAGCAGAGCCCTTCTTAAATGTGAGAACTAAAACGCCTTATACTGCAGGCCTAATTCTTGAAGTGAAAATAAGTTGAGAAAACAAAGTAACAAAAAATAAAAATAGTAGTTAGAAACTAGTGAGCAACGCTCCCTTATTTTCTACACAGATGGGTTCAATGATAAAATGATCGAGACAAAGAAAATCTGGCAAGTGAAAAGTAGCAGACACATAAGAGATAGAGACAAATAAACAAAGAGACAGAGATGAAAAGTGTATTTTATATGTGTGCAGTGAATACACACAGGCACATACACATAAATATGCTCATAATTTTAACTAAAATAATATAAACTGTACTCTGACCATAAGGTAGGAGAGTAATAGCATACCACACCTCAAAATCAAACAGGTCTATCTGCACAAGTAAATAAAATTGTTGCTCAAAATTATTTATGGATTCTTTATGTAATAAGAATATTACATACAGAGCTATTCATCCCTACAACAGAAAATCAGTGTAAAGACCAAAGAAAATGGGCAGTTAGAGACACGAAACTATATATAATCCTTATTTCTTTGCCTCATGCACTCTTTTCAGCTTCCAATTAGTTTATCATTCATGCACATATTCATTCAAATAATGTCCTTCCCCTCGTCATCTGTCCTCTAGTAATAATATTAATTTTGAAAATAAACCATTGAACACCAAATTCCTACTTTCTTGTTCAATCTACCTGCCCTCTTTCTCTCCACAACTTAGTTTCCAGAAAACCCAAAGTAATGTGAAATACTTCTACATTCCTATTCTGTCCTAAATCTGTTCTCCCTAGTTTCTTTGTTGCCATCAACCACTATCCCAATACTGTATCTTCTCAAATCAAATGTTTTCTTTTTCAAATTTCATACGGACAACTAAGCATGTAATAATAGAAATGAAAATATTCCACTATTAAATCCAAAATGACTCTTCAGTGTGCAAAACACTGAACTTCACGAGGGCCTGATACTTATGTTTGTAGAAAATCCCAAGAGCATCTCAATAATTGATTATACTTGTTAATGGATTTTAATTTTTTTTACTATGTATTACATATGGAGATTAGACATCCAATTATCCAAACAATTAATAATTTTTAAGGTGATTTAAGTGGTTATAGCCCATTCTATATAATGGTAAGCCTTCCTACTAGCTTAAAACACAGCAAGGACGGTGGCCAGTACTATATTCAGTTGTAAAACACAGGTCACTGTGAGGTGGAGCCGACTCTATGCTACTTTACAAAAACAACTACCTATTGTCCAAAACCTCATTAGCCTGCAGCACTGGGTTCAGGTCCCACAGCAACACAGTTCTGAACCCTACAGGTGTGCCATATAACAGAGTCTTAGTACTCTTTATAGTCAACAGAGCACATTGGGGAATGAATGGTATGGAGAAGACTTTTGAAGCTTTACAAAATAGTATTTTAAATGCAAGATATTGGTATCAATATAAAGTTCAAAAACAAGCATGAATGCATTTGACTTGATTTTAATTTAATATTACTCAGCATACTAAAAATGTGATAAAATCTAGACAGTATTCAAAAGAAAAACCTTGGAAATTATAATAATTGTTAGAAAGTTAATTGCTCTTTAATAAATTGGAGAATACCAAAAGAAAACTAAATACAGAGAGACTATATTTAAAGATGAGCATGAATTGTTTGACTAATTGACAACTTACCACAAAAAATGAAAACAAAAGTTCATATTCTTACAAAATTCCAATAAAAAAATCTTTATACAGAAAATTAATTGTTATAGTACTATTTATTGCTTGCAAATATTCTGAGTACCAGATTTATCAAACAGAATCAACTGTGCCCTTTATAAAAACTTTACAGAGCTGAAAAATAAAAATTGGAAAATCTAATGAAATTAGTGGTTTCATTCTATAACACAATGACATTTTAAGCTTTAAAATACATTTCTTTTAATTAGTAAACAGTTAAATATTTATTTATAGGTCATTAATAGCTTAACAGAATCTGGGAACTGAAACTTAAAGTGTTAGCAATCACTGCCAAATGAAGATCAATCTGAGTTTTTTAAATCTCTAAATTTACAGATTCATGAATAATGTGAGATTTATCAAAAAAAATCAACTTACATTGACATTTTCAAGAAGATACTGCATTAAGATAGACCTAACATGATCAGAAAAAAATGTAAAAGGAGGGAGCTCCAAAGAAGTAATCTTGGATGAACATTAGTAAAACTACAAAGTCATATTATCAGTTAACTATACAGCAGATATCTTTCCAAAGATCCACTGACGGATGGTCATAAGAAAACTAGCAAAATAGAGCAAAAATAGGTTCAGACTTAGAATCCATGTTCCCTCTCACAAATGTCACATCACAAATGGCAAAGATTTCATGGACACATTTCAACATTAAAGTCGCATTTGGCATTTGAATGAGATCTAAGAATCATGGTCTTTGTTTTCAACTAACAAGGTAATAAACTTAGGTTTACTTAACTCTCTCCTGAATGATTTTTTTTTTTTAAGATTCTCCAGGATTACTGAAATCGGAGAGTACATATAAAAAGACAGTTCAACATTTCCAAAAGAGATATTCATCCAGATTGCCCTCCAATCAGTGAAATCTGAGATGCCTAAGGAGTCTTCTTTGTGAAAGCCTCACAAATATATCCAAAGATGGTGAGTCCCATATGGCTCTGATAAATGAAACCCGTTATTGTGATTTCAAGCTCTTCTTTAAAACAAAACACTATTGGGTGAATTTGGTGCTCATGAAATAAAGCACTAATTGCGTGGCCTAACAGCACTCTGAATCCTCTCCCCAGCAGACATTTTAAGTTGTGCCAAATTGGTTTTGGGATGTGAACAAATATGCTGGAGCCAGACTCTCTCACATGCACACACTACTCCCTGAAACTAAGTTGGACACTCTTGAAAACTGCATTAACTCTTTCAGGCCACCAGGGAACCAGACACAAAAAGAAAGGCCTCTTTCAAGATGAAAACAAGTCATTTGGTCTAAAGTTAAACCTAGGTAAAAGGTAAAATAGCAAAAACTGATCTTGGGTTAGTTCAGTACTTAAGTGATATTAGATAGCCCAAAACACCCCAGGAGCATGCTTACTCAAATGCACCCAGAAAATCTTATTCCTATTTTCCTGTGTGTGCATAATTTCTAAGACACTAATAAGAGTTGTGTGCATTCAGGAGAGGAGAATTCATTTTAAGCTTAATATGCACATATGCCTCAGGCAGAGTGATAAGAAACTTTTGTTTCTTTGGTAACCACTTTCACCTTTTTATAACAGGAAACTTCTTGGGTTTTTGTTTCACCACATGAAATATAATTTACACACTAGAAATTTTTTCCCAAGTTTTTCCATTCCTGATTCCAAAAAGATACTTACAAACCTGGAGCTGTATATTTAAATGGCAATTAACTAATGTAATCTCATCTCCTTCTCACTCAAAATGAGTAATTACAAAAAATATAAATCTTTAAAGTATATAACTACAAGAGAAATTTACCTCTGTCAGATTCCTTTTTCCTCTACTTTCTATTTTGTTTTGTTTTTAAAGCCATTTCTTCACAAGCAAAGTAATATGTTAGAATGTATTGGGTAATTTTTTAGGAAATTTAAAGTGAGCAATATCATTTGAAGTATACTATCTGCAGAGAATTGATTTTAGGACTTTCAAAATACCAAACTCTTTGGATGTTGAAGACCTTTTTTTTATAAAATGGAATAGTATTTGTGAGTGACAACCAGAAAGTCCAAATGACCTAAGAGTACAAAATTTTAGTTACTGGAGTTTGGTTAATCTTGGAAACAAATGTCAACTCACTGCCAGTAAGGCAGAAGTGACTCACAGCTGATCCTCCAATGGGTTTCCAGGCAATTATAACTTCCACAGGAAGGGATAATCCATCTTTCTCCCACAACAGCAGCTGGTAGATTTGAACCACTCAGGAGGTGCTGCCTTTAGGCTAGCAGGGCGGCTTCCTACAGAAGGTAGATCACCAGAGATCCCTTCAATAGAATTCTGGATATTTATCCAAGCATAGTATTTGCATTTATGCACCTTCTCTCATATTCTTTTAAACACAACTCTAGATTTATTTTAATACTTAAAACAATATAATTGCTATGTAAACTGCATTTTACTTTCCTTCTTAGCTTTTAAGATACCGCTTTGATCATTTATTATCTTTTCTTGAACATTTTTTAAAATTCTTTTTTATTGGGACTAAGAATGACAGAAGAAGAATCAATGCCTTCAAGCTGAAGAAGAGTCTTGAACATACCATGTACTGCCAAGGAAACACATAAGTTTGCCTTGGAGAGGGTAAAGTTTCTCTTCGGAAGCAAGGATTTTGAAGTTCTGTCTCACATACTTTGGACACATGGTCAAGAGAGACTAGTCCTTGAAGAAAGACATCATGCTTGGAAGGGTGGAAGGACAGTGCAGGAGAGGAAGACCCCAGATGAGATGGATTGAAACAGTGATGGGGCAATGGGGGTTGGTGTGTTGGAGGTAATGAGACTGGCTCAGGACAGGGTAGGCTTCAGAACTTCTGTACATAGAGTCGCTATGAGTCACAGGTGACTGGACAGCACATAACAATCACCACAACACTGTGACTTTAGTGAAAATGTACAAAACATGTTGGTATGAGTTTTTTTATTGTGATTTTAACAAAAGTTTACCGAAATGTTGGGTTTTCATTCATTTTTAGCTGCACATTTTCCTCCTTCCTTCTCCTTTCCCCCTCATTCAGTTGACTATTTTTTATCTGCTCTTGGCTAAATCCATGGATGCCAGGTCCACGGATAGGAGGAAACTGTAGGCTGTGCATCTTTACCATTATCTCACTAATAAATACACCAGATTATGTTTTCCCTCAAGATTATCCAAACTTCACTAAGTTAAACTTTTAGATCACTATGACTCAGCTGTCACTATCTTTCCCCCCATGGGTAAAGTGACAATTATATGATGGAGGGCTAGAAATATTAAATGCCTGTGAAGAAATTTTACGGTTTTATTCATTAGTCTGATTTTGCCAATTCATTGTTCACTGTTTGGTTTCATTAGTTTGTTTCTTTTAGTGTACACAGTTTAAGTCCTCTGCAATCTAGTTCCTACAGAATCATATTTATTTTTTTTTCTATAATTATATTTTATTAATTTTCATAAACATTTACAGAGATTTTGGGCTTCCACTCATTCATTGTTGCACTATTCTCTCTACCCTCCTCCCAGTTTGTTCTTGTCCAAATGCCACAGTGCTTGTCAAAGCCAGTTCTGATTAATCTTCTTTGTCAGTGTGTCCTTTGCCATTCCCTATCACTCCTCCCTGAGAGAGACTTCACCCTGAGTCATAAGGAAAAGGGGATGGCGTATTCTCTTAGCTACTTCCTGCTGAAAAGGGATGCTGTGGGTTTCAGGGTGAAGATCTTCTCTCACTACTCTAAAGGGCCCCTTTGGCAGTAGGAAACACATAGACTATTATGGAGATTGATTTTGGAATTTAGATGCACTCTTATTGATTGTGCTTACAGAATCATATTTAATTTCCTGAAAATTTCTAGAGATTTTAAGAGCATTACCCTTTTTAAAGCAAATGTTTATTAAACATTGAACAGCTTCAACACAATGCTACCACAGCTAATGTTCATTCCATTTCTAACAAAGCTGAGCAATTAGCCCATATATGCTAATAGTACTGATTCTGCAACTAAAAAAAAAAATCACATCTCATCAACACACACTAAAAGGGAACTAGTTCTTATTAGCCAGCATAGGATGCATTTGATGTATAAAAATGTATTTGGCTGCTGCAATGGGCAGTTTCCCTCCATGCTATATACTTTCTCTGAAAATCCACTGTAGGGCCAGCTCTCAGAGAGTTGTAACTTAACGGTAAACAATGACAGCAACAATCTCAATTAAGGGAGCTATTGTGGCCTAGTGGTAGAGAAGCCGTGCTACAATTGTGAAGGCATGCAATTCAAATCCACCAGGAGCTCCGCAGGAGGAGCATGGGCAATCTCCTCCATGCAATTTACTGCCTCTGAAAACCACGGAAGGGTCAGCTACTTGCCAGCACACAACAATCTCAATTAAGGTAGTTCTTGTAGCATAGTCTATGGGGAGTTGTACGGCTAAGTCTAAGCAGCACCACTCTGATGGTTCAAATCCAACTGCACCTTTGAGTGATAAAGACAGAATCTTCTCAAGTGCAATTCACAGCCACTAAACACCCACTGGCGGTCAGTTATGCATTGGTTTCAGCATGACAGCAATGTATTTGCAAATTTCATTTAATTCTGACAACAGTTCTTAGAAGTCAAGGCTACAGATAAATCAACTGGAAGGATATATACACTTGATTTTCATTGGAATTTTGAAGCTCTGAATGAATAACTATTTCCTAATGAAAAGGGAATTTAGATCCCTAAGGACCATTGTCTTGGAGGACATCAAGATCAAAGGGTACAACATAGTCCACAAGTCCTACTCAGTGTGTAGTGAATGAATGATGTGTACAATCCCAAACACATGAGGTTAGAGGCCACCATGCTCCATGGGAGAAGGATGGACAATCTCCTCCCAGGTGATTAATGGCCTCTGAAGACCCTCTGGAGGGTCAGCTATAGGTCAGTTCTGACTCGATGGTACACAACTACAGAACAGTCATCTGAGGTGCAACTGTGGGTCTCTCCCTCTCTAGAACAAAGAAATGGGAAAAGAAGCAAAATTATGTGTAAAATCAGTTAGTTTAAAGAACTAATGAACCACTCAGCTTCCAAAACTCTGAAATCAGAAGAAGCAGAGAGTGGCTGGTGGCCTAGTGGCAAGAAGCTGCACTGCAATCACGAAAATACGTGGCGGGAGAAGGATGGACAATCTCCTCCGTGCAATCAACTGCCTCTGAAAACCCACTGAGGGTCAGCTATGGGTCGGTTCCAACTTGGCAGCACACAACAACAATCACTGCTGATCCATCACTCTAAAAGACAGCAGTGTAGAAGAGCATCATCAGGGGATAGGTGTGGAAAAAAAACTCAAAAACATAAAATATACCAGGCTTGCCTGTCTAGTAAGAAGTTCCTGAGATTATACCCCTTGGTCAGCCTCCAAACCTGCAACAAACTCACCCCTAGGGTTCAATTTTCTGCAGTGTAATACACAGTCGTGTAGTGGCAACAGTATCACCACACAGGCTCACTCCTTATAAAAAGGAATCATGCAAGGTGAAAAGAGCAGCACCTGCCTAACACCAAAGCTCAGTAGGCAGAAAGGGGTAGGACATAATGATTAATAGAGATGAGATCACCGAGGTGAACGTGAGAAGGTACGCTTATATTGTGAATATCGTAATTAGTGCTATAATATAATCTGTGCATAAATGGTGAAATGAAAACCCTATTTGCTTTTTAAATTTTCACTCTGATGACAACAGAAAAGGGTAAGGTATATTTAAAGGGTCTGTCAGTACACCGGGTCTTCTTCCTTCTATGTTTAATATGACGGCACCCTTTTTAAGTTCATCTTTGTATTCTGTTAATTGTTGGTAACTAAATACAACATATCCCCTGGTTGATCTTGGTCCTTATCTAGAAACTTGCTAATGATTTTAAATACTAAATGGTAATGCTCAATCGATACTGCAAAATCAAAACATTTAAACTATTTTTTCCCTTTTTTGTGGACCGTCAAATCGGATCCGACTGGCACAGGAGGAGATGCCCCTCCTTCTCCAGGGTAGCATCTGGTGAATTCAAACCTTGAGCCTTCGGGATTGCAGCACAGCCTCTTGCCACTAGGCTACCACAGCTCCTTCATTTAAACTATTTTTAAAGCAAGTCTTTAATATACCAGTGAGAAAGTGGCAGTAAGTATGTACACCTTCAATCGGGTTATATTACAGAAAAACAGCAATTTCTTCCACAGACTTCAACCAGAAGTAATGTTTGGGGCAGTAAAAATCCCTTTCTGAAAGACTGAAAGTCTGATTCATATAACTACGAAAGTACCTATTTTCCATCTTAAATTCTATCTTAAATGAGGCTACCAACTTAAAGATAAAAGTATCAAATTTAGATTTATTTCAAAATTCTGATCAAGTATAATTAAGATTTTAAAAACGAGAGTTTATTGTTTAATAGGTGTTGACAATATATTTCAGGTTCAGAGCTTTTGATAAGCTCAGAATCAATTTCTTCAAAGTCATTATTATTTCCGGTTCCATGTGCATTACTTACAGAATCCAAACAGCACAGAGACAGAAGGTTTAGCATGATCATTTGGACATTGTCCTTATAGCTTGGTTGGTTCTAACCTGTCTTAGCTGTTGATATATACATAATATGTTCCACTGACTTCTAAGCCTGAAATTATCAGAATAACTTTTTACATGTCAAAAGGTATTAGAAAAGATGGGGGGGAAGAGAATTGGAATATTGACATTACAGAGCATCTTAGTCAATAAAGAAACTGACCAATGTTCTAATTGAAGTGATGAATAATCCACATCTTAGTACAAACCTCAAATTGGAAATTGATGTTTAACTTTAAGTCAAACTCTTTCCTGGGGAGTAGGTTCCAACTCACACAGACCTTATAGAAGAGAGTATAATTGGCCCACAGTGTTCTCAAGACTGTGATCTGTACAGAAGATGCCTGTCACCTCTTTCTCCTAGGGAACTGCTGGTGGGTTCAAACCACCAATCTTTTGGTTAGTAGCCAAATGCTTTAACCACTATGCATTAGAGTCTCTTGTTATATTTTAAGCAATCTATTTCCTGCCTATAAACCTCTATCTCAATCTGTAAAACAGGGGTAATAACATTTTCAGACATCAATTACTTTCTGAATCTCTACACTGGTTAAGATCTTTTAAAATGTATTCCCTGAGCCAAAACCTCACCCACATGCCATCACTGATTTTCCCTCTTTTCCTGCCTCCTTTGCCTCTGCAAAGAAATAAAATTAGTCAAAGTTAAACATGTCCAGTGGCAAGGCAGGCTTTGGTTAACGGAAAGGCATGGAGTACATTGAGTCTAAGTGCTTATTTGGCCCCAAAAGGTTCATTGTTGGGAAACTACCTCCCACAACCAGTCCCATTGGAATTTTTCTCAGGAAAATCGAGAACTGTTTTAAGATAGACATGCCTTTAAGCTGGTCTCAAATAAAAATAAATTTAGGATACTGAAAAACACCCTACATTATTTTCCCTGTGGAACCTACATAAATCACTTGACCAAGCTTTCCAGTTTATGCTCTGCTACAACGTAAAACTTTCTACAAAACCATATTTTAATTTTTAGATCTGAAATGCTAACATAGGTAAAGCTAACATCTTCCTTTTATAATCTCATTCTATGGTTGTGGTGGCATTCGTTTGCTTGACAGCTTTAAAAAAAAAAAGCCAACTGCGAAAAGATCACTCTCAGAGAGGACAATGAAATGGAACCCACATTTCCAAAGTACTTGAAAGTCTGCTTAAGGCAACAGTATATTCTTGGTTAGTGATTTTGTAAGTATTTAAAATATACTGTCTAACACACAATTATATAGACATTAACGATATCCGCAAAGATACATACAAATTAAACTTATAAAATAAATATTCATTTCTACACCTAATATATATATTTTTCAGGGTTTCCTTAAAAGTGTGGGTGTGGCTATTACATTAGAAATACTATATATTAAGTTATATTAATATTGATTTTTAACATCTCATACACAGAATGGGAGAGTTTATTAGCCTGTACATTACACTGTGTATATCAGCTAATGCTTTATATTACGGTGTATAGCTTTTTTAACACAAACATCAGAAATGCCCAAGAATATGTTTTAAAATTTATGAAGCACTGATGCATTAATTCTATTAACATTTTCTCTGAATATTTCATATAAGTGAATTTCTTTAAGACCAATAACATTGGTGATACTATAAAAAACTGTGTTTCATGACAGGTTATATGATATGTATGAATTTATTTTTTTAATAATTTGTCTCACAGAAAAACTTTAAATCTCAAAGAAAAATATAAACAAGTATTCGTATGAATGGATTTCTCTAAAGATTTATGTACTACTAAGTCCAAATTTTACAAGACATTTAAAAAAGTACTTAACTGGTTAAGCATGACAAAATTATTTTCTCCATACAAAGGAAGTATATTTAAAAGTTCTGCAAAGTTTAATTAGCATTTAGCGTCTTATACTCCCTCATTTTCTGCCTTTCGGTCAATTATCATTCATATGATCATCCACTAAGTTTCTTAGGTGTAAATCACAATGGAGAAGATTGCCCATTTTTCTCCCACAGACCAGCTGGTGGATTCAAATTGCCAAAGAAGGTCAGTCTTCTACTTAATAATGTAACTTCCTAAACTATTCTAGATCTGACCTTCATTATTTGTTAAATAAGGAAAAAAATACCTCCTAACATAGACATGGGAGTTAAGACAATCTACAGGCAAACCTTTTAACAGTTCAATAATGATTATTACTACTAAGATCCATTATAACTTTTGACAACATTTATGTTCTATCCCCAGCCAAATATATTTCTCAGTGAAAAAAATAAGTGGAATTTGTTTTATATATTACAGACAATAATTACTGTAGGATATTTATGTCCTTAGTAGAAAGGCATTATCTTTTGATATAAAAGTAACTTCATAAAATTCACAGAATTAAGGAAAAATTAGTATGATTTAGAACAAAGAGTACAGAATCTGGATACTTGGTTTGAAATTTAGTAACTATGCAAGTTTGACAGTTCATGAGCCTGTTTTTTCCACCTACAACAAGGGAAGTAAATCATAGTTGGCAACAAAGTTACACAGACTGAACAAATGCTTTTGCACTGAGTGATTTATCATATTCTTTCATTTTGGGGCTCACATCCTTTGGTCATGCTATCAGGAGGGACCAACCCCTAGAATAGGAAACTATGCTTGGTAAAGGGATGGGAAAAGAGGAGGACCCTCACTAGACAAACTGACTCAGTGGTTGCCCCAAAGCCTGGAGCACAGCGCATGAAGATGGCACAGGATCAGGCAGATCTGCATGGGTTTTAAGTAGGGTCCCTATGAGTTGGAACTAAATCAATTCCACCTCAAAACAACAAAGAAAAAGTAAAAGAAGTCTACTGGCTTAGTGGGTTCCAGACTGGACTGCCAATTCAAACCCACCGGCCCTCCAAAGGTGAAAACTGATGCAGTCTGTCCCTGTTTCAGATTTATACCCTTGAAACATAATAGTTAAGAAGGTAGTGTGCTTGCATGTTTGGATGAGTAAGGAAAGAGTGGTAATGACTTTTTTCCAACTCCAAATTGATCCGACACAGTCTCTGACCTGGAAAGTAAAGTGGAATTGTGTTAGAGAAGAATGTGAGAGACGAGGATGAATTAAGGTGTTATTGTTAGGTGCCCTCGAGTCAAGTACAACTCATAGCAACCCTGTGAACAAAAGAACTAAACCCTGTTCTATCCTGCTCCATCCTCACACTTCCTGACACACAAGAGCCCACTGCAGCAGTCACCATGTCGGTCCACCTCTTAGAGGATCTTCCTCTCTTTTTCCAACCCTCCACCCTTTCTACTATCATGCCATTTTCCAAGGAATAGCCCCTCCTAGCAACATGCCCAAAGTATGTAAAGCAAAGCTTCATCACTCTTGCCTCCAAAGACTCTCCAGCTGTACCCTCTTCAAAACATATTTCTTTGTTCTTTTTGTCCGTCCATTGGCTGTTCAGTGCTCTCTTCCAATAACACAGCTCAAAGGCATCAATTCTTCTTCTGTCATCTTTATTCACTCTCTGGCTCTCAGATGCACAGCAAGTGATGAGAAAGACTATGACCTGAATCAGACACATCTTAGTCTTCAAACTGACATTACTCCTCAATAATTTGGAGAGGCCCCTAACTGCAGATTTTCTCAATGCAATGTGTCTTCTTATGTCCCAACTGCAGGTACCTAATTCCTTAAGGAATTAAATTATAGTTCCATATATTTTATCAATGAACAATATAAAAAAGAGAGTCCTTTAAAATCTTAGACTCAATGAGATTTTGTAAAATTCAAATACCCAAATCTCAACTAAATTTTCTAATTTATGCTACCTGGGAAATCCCAGAAATACATATATTTTAGAAGTCCAAAAAAGAATATAATATACTAAAAGGCCAATAAAGTAAAGTTTTCTAAAATGCATGTACCAGGAAGATGCCTTAATTACATTCCAGTTCTATTAGGGATGAGACTCAGAAATTTGAATTTTAGCAAATGCTGTGGGTGATTTGTATGCATATTAACATTTACCAATAACTGAATTACAGCATTATTAAAATATTGACGTTTTTAATATTGTCCTTTATCATTGATTATTTCCAAATGTTTACCCATTTATTTTCACTAACATCACTGCCAAAAATTCAAAGTGGAAACTTTTCTCTAATGAAAAAGCTAATTTTAGACTATTAAGCATTTTCATTCTTATTATAATAATTTTAAACAAAAATACAAAGTTCCTGCTCAAGTTTAAGTAATATCGAGTGCCATTTGAGAAATGTCATGCATTTACATTTGCTTTCATTTTTTAAATTTGCTTGTTTTGCTTTGACTTAGATTTTTAGTACCTATTCATTCTTTACTTAGAAAGATTAGAAATAATGATAAATATTAATTGTACCATACTTTATCAGTAATAAAGAAATTTCATATACATTAACTCACTTAATCTTTACAGTAACATTGCAAATGTATGAGTAACATTATCACTTTTCTGCAAATAAGAATTTGAGACTTAAAAGTTTAAGCAACTTACTCAGCTTATTATTTGTAGTGAAATACAAGCCAAAAAACCAGACATCGAAGTTCCATACAAAAATGTGTGCAATTTAAGATGTAATGACACCCTTTTAATATCTTATAAATGCTGTAAAACTAAAATAGCACAAAAAAGTCAGTAAGTCACAATGGGTCTCTGGTCTTGTACCAACACATGAGTTCATCTTGCTGCTTACATTGTAATTTGTGTTAAATAGTAAAGAATAAAAGGAAGGCAAAGTGCAATAAACTAAAAACAAACAAAAAATTAGAGTGCCCATTATTTGTTCTCTTCGCAGTTGAACTCCCTAAAACAAAAACTTCCTTTGCCACACCTTCTGCTTGTAAAAAATTATATATTAGTTATAGTAAAAACTAACAATTTTGTTTTCCATTTTGATGATACTTTAAAAAATCACACCGTATGTACAGGAAGAATAACTCTTAATTATGTGTTCAATCTCTAAAACAATAGCCTGACTCAAAAGAGCTTCAAATATACTAGTCCAGCTTCCTCATTATTATGCATAAAAACAGAAAAAAGGCAAAGTACCTTGCAGCACATTTAAAGCTAATCTAGAAATTATGTACCGTTACTCCAAAGTCAACTACAATATACAATCATGAATAGGTAAAACATTGTTTTTATAATCAATATGAGGAAAAGATCATTATAAAATGAATTTATAAAGGCAAGTTTGGAAAGGAAGTGGTCTCAGAAGGTATTTTTACAAAGGAAAGAGGTGTGAAAACTATTTAAATCAATAAGGATAAAAATAAAACAAATTTATAGTATATATCAGACAGAGGTACCATTCATTCCTTTTGGCCTCTAATACTTGGGTGCCTTTATGCTGAATAGTATAGAAGGTTCTGAAAGCAGAAGGTAAAACAAGATATAGATACTATCTCCAGGGGCTTGGTTTAGTTGAAAGATACATTTATATACAATGGCAATAAAATACAAGAAGTGGCATTATCATAGTATGCACATAAGTTGTGATGAGAATGTGAAAAAAGTAGCATATCACGACATGAAATGAAGTTTTAGGAGTGGTAATAATTGGGCAAAAATCTCGGGCAACTCCTTGCCTCTTACATTGCCAATTCTAATACTTTCCTGTTAGTGAGTAATTTTTAATATACACTGGTATGAGAGAGCACACTCATTCTAACTTCTCCTTAAGGAGAATTGCCTCTATTTGACAATTAAAAGCTCATAGAATTTTAGTGGAGCTACAGTAGAATCTGAGTTTGGTGAAAGGGCGGGGGAGAAATATTTTAAATGTCCTAGTCATTCATTTTCCGTGGTTCAGGCATCAATTTCAATTACTCTCAAAGCAAGTAGGACACAAGGTGGCACTGTCGTGCTGACATTTATTTCTGGGCCCTTTACAAATGGACAAATTCGAAAGAGGCAAAAAGCCCTACTTGTGAACTAAAAGCACAGAGTTTTATCTGTCCTAAGATTATCAGCATTAACTACAGACTAAAAGAACCAAATTGTTTTGTTTCGAATGAATGTCACATCATGCTTATTTATAATATTTATTTTTCAGATATTTCCTCCAAAACATCACATGTGTGTTAACAGACATATTCACAGGCTTCTAGTGCAGTTTTGACAATAGAAAGTCAGAAGTGAGCGGTCTACTGTGGGCAAGGCTGTGGACATGGACCACCTCTCCATCTAGCGGCCAGTGGAGAGGAGTGGAGTCAGAGTAACCAGGTTGTGCCTCACTCATTTAAAAGTAGTCCTTTTATCATACCACCCACTGGAAACTGAGGCAGTTTACCTGAAACATTTTTACATTCATTGACAATTTTTGACAGTGAGAATTTTACATTCATTGAATCAGTAAATAGACCTGGAGCTAAGAACAACAACAGAGATTAACTTGTGATCACTCAGACCATATAAGATCTCTTCAATTTTTCATTATCAACTGAAATTCCCCTGCATAAGTATCCTACTCTTTAAATCACAGGGAGAAAATGCAAGCAAATTTGTCTTTATAAAGAAGTTCCTAACAAGAACAACAACAACAACAAAAATATCCACACATTTCTGAAAATAAAAGAAGAACCAAAAGGGAGTTTCTCCTTTCATTTTACAGACAAGGAAACCAAAGAACAGAGATTACCATTTATTCAGTCACACAGTCAGGTAGGACTATATGCCAGGACTCCAGATTTAACCATTTGACATAATCTTTGGAAGGTGAGTGTAAATTATTCATGCTTCCTATTCCCTAAGCAACACTTTTCAACCACCAAAAAGAATTAATTTCCAAAACTTTCATTCACATGTCTTCATGTCAAGTTATATGATTCAAACTATTAAATATTGTCTAATAATACTGCTCCATTTATAAGTATTTCCTGAGTCTACTATAAAAACATGATTTAAAAAAAAAAAATAATAATCAGTACTTCGAAAGAAAGCAGGAAGTAGGCAAGCAATGACGTAAAACGTGCAAACTGCTGTACAGAAATAGGTGAGAAAGCCTATCACCACTAGACTGATCGAAAGTTCAGAGTTGTCTTGTTAATATAAAGAGTTTTAATTTAGTTTGGTTTTGAGATTAAATGCACACTCACACACAACATACTCAGACAGACAATCTTCTCATATAACTAACTAAATTGAGCACACACAGCTTTCTTGGGATATTCTTTGAGAGTATTTGGTTGGGGGATGCTTCTTATTAAAATGGATGAACTTTGTCTACCACTTCAAAAACCTGCTTACAGCTCTGAGTCTGAGGGTTAAAAGAAAAAGGTAGAAAAGAAACCTGAGAGTAGATACATTAGAATTGTTAGATGTTTTTACTTTCTCATGTATGATAGGTTTGATAGTAACATTGGGCTCTTCCTTGAGGTAAAGAGGGAATCTCCGATTTGCTTTAGAGAGACATAGGTAGAAGCTAATGCTATGTAGGGGCAGGTCTGATGGTCTTTATTGAGAGCTGGGGGAAATGTATGTTCCTTTCATTATACTTCTGAATTTAGAAATCTTGAGAACACTGACCATTGTTACCTTAGCTTTACTCATATTCTTACTGCTACTTGCTTTTTATAGTCTTCTTTTTTATAGAAGAAAAGGTAAAGGAATGGAGATCATTGATGTGAATAACTAGAAAAAGTAAGAACTAGTTCTAAATTTCTTGTTACTTGGTGACACCAAGCTACCAGACCTTCTCTGAAAATGACCAAGAAGATGAAATAAATATAGACACATCCAAAGTACATTTACTGCAGTAAGTGGAATTTTAGTATGACTAGCTGGACAATGACTAAGGATAACAGAAGAAGATCAGTATCTTTGAGTTGTAATGCTAGAGGAAAGTATTGAATACCATGGACTGCCAAGAAAACAAGTAAGTCTTTCTTTGAGAGAGTGAGATCAAGTTTCTCCTTGGATGCTAGGATTTTTTTTTTCTACTAGTTTATTTACAAACTTTGAATACATTGTTTTCCAGAACAGATTTTTTCCAGTTTCCCTCAAACATTTCCCCTTCCATCTAATTGTACAACCTCATGGAGGCTAGGATTTTGAAACTCTATCCTACATACTTTGGGCACATGGCTAGAGGGATCAGTCCTTGGAGAAGGACATCATGCTCAGAAGGGTGGATGGACAGCAGAGGAGAGGAAGAACTTAGACGAGATGGACTGATACAGTGACTGGGGCAATCACGGTAGTTGTGTCAGAATCAGTGAGAATGCCGTACATAGGGTCGCTATGGGTTGCAGGCAACTTGACAGCACATAACAACAAAGTATTTAAAAAGGGGGAAACAATAACTTTGAGTATATTTGCCTGTTGTTGTTGTTATCATGTGCCAGGAAGTCAGAACCAAGTCATAGCTGACCTTCCAGCAGGTTTTCAGAGGCAGTAAATCACATGGGAGGAGACTGCTCCTTTTTCTCCTGAGACATTTGACTACTCCTTATTTAAACAGTAATAATTTTTAAAATTCTCATTTAAAAAATATGTCTTAGCATCTAAATAAGTTATGTTTGTTTAAAATGAGAGCCGCACAGTCTTCATATCACATAGATCTACTAGAAAAATCACAAAGCAAGCAATGTTCATAGTTTCCTACAAGTAATAATTTTCTATCAAAGTTAAATCTAGTCCCCAAACTGAAAGCATTCCTTTAATTTTCTCCTCCCAGTTACATTTCATTTACTTGGAAGAAGCTCATAATATAAAAGGAATTTGCCTACAACAAATGACAATTTGATTACAGCAGTAATTCAGAGAACATTTCTGAAAGGAAAGGTAAAAACAATAAATATTCACGCTCTTTCAGTAAAAAACTAAAACTTTCTAAACACTATAGAGAATTAAAATTTAAATAATTGATATTAAAACAAGATTTTAAGAATTATCCTAAGATCAAAATAACATGATCTTGCATAAAATGGACAAGTACTGCCATTTCTATATTTTAGTTTTAACATACTGGACATCTTTTTAAAATGTATAAAATCTCAAAACATCTTTATTTTTATATTGGATTATAATTTATATGGAAACGTTTTCAATAATATTTTCAACATTGTAAAGGCTTGATATGTTGCATGAATGCTAAATTTGTCATATCTTAAGACTGCAGAAGTATCTTGTGTCAAAATTACTTCTATAGTGAAGAAGATACATCATGCTATAACTACCACTGCTTTCATTTATTTCAAAAGAAAAAGTGAATAGTTAGAAATTAACAATGATATCTTCAGCTGCCATCTAGGAACAAGGTAGATTACTAAACTCATAGCCCTTCATTTTGGCACCCCACTGTGAACCCTCTTAGTTGAAGTTATAATTGTTGCATTTAGTTAATTAAACTACAAACAATTCTGGTTGGAGTTTCAGTTGTGTGTTGGAAGATTCCAGAAAGACAAGCTCTGTGTTATCAGGATGATTATTTTCAATTAAACAGTAGAATCACCAAAAGGGTTTGTCCTTGAGTATAAGAGAGACTATAAAAGCAATGTGGAGAATAAGTTTGTCACAATTTAGTGCATCACTTATTCATTATTACACCTGAACAGAGTGGTGGAATAATACATTTTCTTACAGGCCTTGAGCTATTTCCAACATCTGGTATGATAACTACTAAACAGTAATAATAACATAATAATGTTGTTGTTGTTGTTGTTGTTGTTGTTGTTGTTGTTGTTGTTGTTGTTAAGTGCCGTCGAGTCGCAGGTGACTCATAGCAACCCTATGAAGGAGAGTCCTCGATGCTTGGGTGCTTTTCATCCTCTCTCCAGGTTCATAGGGGTTTCCAGAGGCAAGCTATTATGGAAGTGGATGCCACTCCTCCCTTCCACGCTTGTTTAATTGGGGAGATTCACCCCACTCTCAGTCCGCAGTGGGTAGCCAACCATTAACGCATTTGACACATCCGTGTCACTGTGTTCAGCCTCACAGGTGGCATTATAACTTCCCACATGCTCAAAAAACTTCCAATGCTGAAATGGGAAGCAAGATACACTGAACCTTACTGGCACCAATGTTATTTGATTACTAATATATAATGTCAATATAATTGCTATGTATAGTCGGGTTTTGCAATAGGGAAGCCCACCGTCTAAATACCGAGGAGCAATGATGCCACTTTGAAGACTAAGGTGCTCCTGATCCAGGTCATCGGCTTTTCTATCACTTGCTATCCACCTGAAAGCTGGACAAATGAATAAGGATGACAGAAGAATTGGTATCTTTGAGTTGTGAAACTGGAAAAAGTATTAAATATCTCATGGACTGCCAAAAGAACAAACACATATGTCTTGGAAAAAGTTCAGCCTTCTTTCCTGGAGTAAAGGTTGGTAAAGCTTTGTCTCTCAAACTTTGGCCATGTTGCTAAGAGAGGCCATTCCTTGGAAAAGGATAACACGCTTGGAAATGTAAAGAGTCAGTAAAAGAGAAGAAGCCTCTCAACAAGAGGGATAAACATGGTCACTGCAACACTGGGCTCAAGTATATCAGAGATGATGAAGATGGCATAGAATAGGACAAGGCTCAGATCTTCTGTTCATAGGGTCACTGAGTCACACGTGACTTGCTGTCCCAAACAACAACAATCATCAAGTTTGAACCAACTCATAGCTGACCCTCTGGCAGGTTTTAGAAGCAGTAAACTGCAGAAAAGGAGACTGTACATCTTTCTCCTATGGAGTAGCTAGTGGATTTGAACTGTGTGCCTTTGTGTTGGCAGCGAAACTCCTTACCACTAAGCCACCAGAGTTCCCTACTTATATAATAAGAAATATTAATAAAGACATTTCCTAGAACATCTAAGATATGGCTCTTGCCCTTAAGTTTTTTGTTAAAAATGAAAAAGGATCTTGCTAGTCATTTTATCTGACAATGGCTGTAGTCCCTGAGGATCATGCAAAAATACTAGGGATTAAGAAATGGAAATGCACAAAACATAGGATCTCAAGAAAATGATAAGTTCCAAGTTTTATTTAATATCTAAATCCCTAGGAATTCTATACACAATTTGAAGATTTGGAGTAAAATATCAAAGGGCAATGGTACCATTGCATATAATCCCTACTGATTTTATAAATTAACTAAAATGTCTTAAATATTATGCAAAATAATTTGAGATGTTATTCTCTAACTAAAACATTACTCCTGTATGTGCACATTTATTCAGCTGCTAGAAATTACTGTCTTTAATGCATAGTGAACTGTCAACATATAAGTAATAGATGGTCTCTATCATTTGCTTATAGTTATCCAACTATACATACAAATAGATATTCCAATTTTTCTTTTCACTGCTTTATGGTTTTCATGCTAGCTTAGATCTTCACTAGCTAAGAAAGCTAGAATGGATATACTATTTGCTTCTTTTGTAGAAGTCTACTGGGGAGTGGGGAAATACATATACACATTAAAAACCACATTTTTATATACATCTTTTAGGTGGCCTCTAAGACAAGTCAGGCCTAATATCCTTTACTAACATTTATACCTAAAGAGAGCTAGGATTAATAGCATTCAAAGGCTGTTAACATCAGTTCCTCTTTTGCCAGAAAGGTTCACTAGTTAGCAATATCATCCAGATGCTACTTCTACATACCTAGCCAGACCCTGGGGCAACGTGTTTGTTCTAGGGCCTGAACTTGGCTTCCCATGGGGAAGCATAACTGGCCACTACTCTGGCTTGATCAAGTCCATGAACACATCCACTGATAGATTCTGTATTTATAGAAAGCCAGAACATGTGTAGATAATCACACAATTGGATATTTATGAAGTGCCAGATTTTATGAATACGGGAATTTGTTAATTAGCACAAGGACTAATCATTAAAATTCAAAAATAGATAAATAAACAGGAATGCCATTTATTTGTTAACATTTTGGGGACAAAGTATGCAGCTGCTTACTTTTGATGAAAGTAAGCTTCTGGGGGTGGGGAAGTGAAGAAGGAGAAGTATCAACAGTTTTTGAAATCATAATGAGTAAAACCTAGAAATCCACTGTATAGTCTTTATATATAAAAAAATAATCATAGTTAATACTTCCCTTAGACAAGAGAGGGGTGGAGGAGGGAGAAGTTTAAACTGGCATGTGTTGAGCATTTGAATTATATTGTCTAGCATTCCACTGTTTTGGTCCTTTTTGAAGAGCCAAAGCTGATTTTGATCGGATAAGAAGTTAAAAAGCACATACACGTCACTCAGTACCAAATTGTTTTAGCTACAGGGCATGGCAAAGCATGAAATAACTGCTTTAGAGCACTTCCTCATGTGGGTGTATTAGATAACTGTCTGCTCCAACATTAAAATGAAACACACTGTGACCTGACCAAGACTTTGGGATCTAAACAGGCAAATTCCATGTGCTGATAAGAGCTCACTGTAACCAGCAAGGCTGGTAATGAATTTTTTTGGCATTCAATAGCCCTCCTGTGATGCAAGCTTTTCAGCTTTCCAAATCCCTATACAGTAGGGTATACTGGTTCTAAGTTTACATATGCACATATTTCAGAATGTATTTAGATTGTGACAATCTCTCCTAGAAAGGACCAAGATCGTTCTTCCTAACTAAAAAAAGTATTTTAGATGTACTAAATATTAGAAGGTGAAAGGAAAACATATTTAAATTTTTTAAACCTCAACAAACTATAAAAAGGACTGATTTTCATTTGTTCTAGAAGGTTATAGAAAAATTTTCATCTTTTATTCTAAGCTTATTTTTGTTTACGTGAGATTAACATACATATAATTTAAGTGTATATATTATATTTGGAAAGGATCAATAATTTCTTTACTCATGCATGCATGACAACATTGTACAAATGTACAGATATGCACATAGGTAACTACAGACATGTTATGTAGACATGTAGTCCAGAAAAAAAAGAAATACTTAAAAGAGTAATGAAAAATAACTGGTCGAAAAATAATAGAATCTAAAATAGTCATCACACTGTTAATATATAAAATGACAGGTGCATGAGACACTTAACATTTTTGAAATATGAGTTTAAAAATAAATGTTAGGGTCCACAATCTAAAATAGGGGCAATCACATTCAAAACACCATTTATAATGCACTGTATTAACATATACTTGTGATAGACTCCTCCCAGAATTCTATTCCCAACTTTTAGGGAAAACAAGCTCTCTCATAAGACCTGATTTACTATTCTGAGTATTTGTACTACCCATGATCAAAACTGGCCTTTTCAAGCTTAAAAGGACAATTCAAGTAAAATAAGCAAATGAAAAGTCTCAGAATATTTTTTTTAAAAAAAGAAGAAAAAAAATACTTTTAGCAGTAAAAGTTCACCACCCTTCTTGAATAATGGATCATTAATAAACATTTGACTAGGTTTGAACCTACAGAATGGGTTAGGGAATCTGCTCTGGAGTCCCAGGTGGGTTAAGAATATTGCTTTATGGACTTCTTTGTGTTGTGAGAGAAGCTTAATGGAATAAAAAAAAAAGTCTGCCACTTCTAATAAATAAATAATTTATTACGAAAAAGGTGATTGTTATTATAGATCAGCAGCAATTTTCCATCATGGTTTATATAAATACATACACATATGCTGAAAACATTTGAGTGTCTTATCATCTAACTTAATTTTTATCAAGTGACAGTTTTTACTCTCTGACAAATCTGAATAAAACTCCATTAAAGAGTCCATTTCAAATGTAACTATTTACTCCTTTGAATTTCGAAGAACACTGTTCTGGGAAAACTCTTCAACAATGACAACCAGTTGTGAAATGCAACTTTTCCCACCATAAAAAAGAGTAAAGGAATAAAGGAGAAACGACAGCATCGCAAAACACAGTTTTAAATAACAAATACATTCTTTAAAAGTCCCAAAATGTTATATGAATACTTACAGTAGTTACACAAGATGGCCTAATACACTTCATAGCTTCTACTCTGTAAAAAGATGGTCAGTTCCCCAGTCTTCCCACCCCAAGCAAAAATAAACAGTAACATGCTAAAGGAAACAGTTCTAGGCTTAAAAACTCCTTGTTAAGAAAGTTTGCATTCTTCCTAAGCATAGTAATATCTCTATAATTGTAAAATTCCATCTGCAAAAATAAAAGTTAGAAAACAAAGTACCTTATTCCTTTCAAAATACACCCCCCAGATGTAACATAGAAAAGTGTGTGATGGTAAAAAAAAATTCTTTGATTCTTCCCTACTCTCAGATCCTACCCCTCACCTTGTAGTCTGTGCCACCAAATAAATATGCTGGCAAAAGTATTCAACCTGCTCCAAGGATTTAAACAGTAAATATGGACTTTAAACTTCAATGAAAAAAACAAAGAACGAATCTCACTTTAGTAATACCCACACTGGCACGGTAGCTAAAACTCATTGGCAAATACCAACAAAATCCAGTTAGCAATAAATAAGGACAACATGATATATAGACAGACAGATGGAATTGCATAAACAGAAAAGAAAACCAAAGAGACTAACAAACATACAGAGGGATCTGTTTTAGAAGAGTGAAAGATACTGATTTATTTTGAGTCTAGTGAAAAAATAAATAGGTTTGTCTGCAATTATTTTTAAAGTAATTAAACTGAATCATAAGGGCACACCCTTAAATAAGTAAGAAGAAAATTAATAAAGGGCAGGCCTCCTATAAATGTCCTAAATTTTAAGCCAGCAGTAGCTGTGTCAAACTTAAGTATAGAAATTAAAATTCAAGAAAGAAAGAATAAAAGCATTGGGGGCTAAAAGAAGAGATAGGTGGAGGGGGGAATGAGGAAGCAGTATTTCTTTCTTTCTTTTTTTTTATAAAAGTTGTCTGCCCTACCTTCTTCCCCAGCGCTGAGTTTCTCTTCTCATAATCGGTGTCTCCCTGGAAGTACAGTGTGAGTGGTAATGACTGCCTGCCTCCCTAATGAGTCCATTTTCCTGCTCTTGATGTTGTGTATATACACACACTGCAACCTACCTTACAAACCACAGAGACGGGAAGAGAGAGAGAGCAACAGAGAGGGAGGGAGAGGGGAGGCAGAGAGGGAGAGAGACAGAGACAGAGCAAGCGAGTGAGAGAGAGAGAGAAGAGAAGAGAGAGAGAGAGAAAGAAAAACAGAAAGAAACAGAGAGAAAGGCACAGACAAAGCCCTCCTACCAGACAGCAGACAGCTCTCCTTCCCCTATCCAGCAAAATACAACTCGTCTAATGCAGCAACAGGTTCAGTATTGCCAGACTAACAGAGTGAAAAAGGTATATTCTCTATATCATTACTGCTTGCAAATAAACAGTTTAAGAGCAGCTGGCTCCACCTTCTTTATTTATGCTCCATTATGAGGAATGTATTGTTTCAGTTCTGGCACACAGTACATGTAATTACCATAAATACATTTTTTTGCATATTAGCAGGGAATAGTGAAATGCATAGCTTATTTGTGCAGTCTCTGAAATTTATTTTTTTTAATGTGAAAAGATTGTCAACAAATCTGCTCTGACAAAAGCCTAGTAATGATTTTAAAGTCAGAGCAGTCTTAAAGGAGGCTCTGTAAGAAACAGCCTCCTTACAATAGGAAAACTGATCTCAGACAAAACTGATAACTGCAAAGAAGAAATCATTATCTCGTAAATAAATCAAGACCATGCACAAAATTGCAGACAAAAGCAGAATTAAGTTTAATTAAGTAACTAATAGACTAGAATTGTATGAAGAAAGCAGATCGGCTTCTTATTTGAAGCATCTATCTGTAAAACATCACAATGTAATGTACTCTGTGTGAACAGGTGCAATGCATATAGTACACAGAGTTACATAGACAGAAATAAATCCTATAAGGAGCTATCATTGCAAACAGGACAAGGTTTCATAAAATATGGGTCTGCAACTGCAGCAGACATTCTTTGCTTGTTTATTAGCTGGAGAAAATAAAAATAATCAATGGTCCTAAATAAATCTTTCTGAAAAGGAAAAAAACCCACCTAAACGGTCTTTGTTATCTTTAACCATTTTTTTATATTCAAGAACCAAAATAATGTTATTATACTCCTCATCCCATCTCTTGCTCCCTACCCCCATCCTCACTCCATGTGCCTTTTCTCCCATGAGTGATGTATTTGCAGCAGTGGAATTACAAACATCAGAAAATAAACTAGTTTCAAACCATTCTCCTTAGCCCCCAATTTTTCAGAACTCCTGTTTCATGATTAATATCACCTTGTAGCACTCTACAAGTAGTCCCCTGGGTCATTAAAGTCCAACTTAGCTATAGCCCACAGTTAGGATCCAACTCCCTATAAACTCATTATATGAAAAATTCCAAATACATACAATATAGTTTATAACAACAAATAAGCAATACTTTGCAACATTCATCAAAACAATGCTGTTATTACAAATAGGCAATAGTTTACAACATTCATCAAAATATTGTTGTTATTACTGTTATTATATTAAAAATATTGTAGTGCAACTAGAAATGTTTCTATACTATTTTATTCATAGAAAGGTACACTACATACTATATGTTACATTTAGTAACACTTGACTTATGATACTTTTCCATTCAAACTTATGTACAAAAGTGACTTTGGGATGGAACTCATTAATTAGGCTGTATCTACCCAGCCACCTACATCCTTTACTGTATGTCTATACAATTTGGTTGTGTGTTGTCTCAAAGAATTTAGAAACATTACAGGTTAAAAGCTATAAGTTTTCTGACTGTGGCAACCCTGAATATGGGCATCAATAATTATATTAAAATCTTCTTTTGCATAAGAGTTAGGTTCCCACCACTCATCAAGAAGCAAAATATGTCCTTCTGCATAAACAAAAAAGTTTACTACATATGAATGTCTGTTCCTTAATATAAAACTAGATTTAAATTAATGAATGGGAAGGATCTTTTGTGAAAATCAATGTATTCAATCTTCATAAATAAATCAGAGTAATATAAAAAATAAAAATAATTTTAAAA
>NW_006399782.1:19979499-19983106 GCF_000299155.1 Elephantulus edwardii | reverse complement strand
ATCTTTTGTGAAAATCAATGTATTCAATCTTCATAAATAAATCAGAGTAATATAAAAAATAAAAATAATTTTAAAATAATAATTATTCCAGTATATATTTAAATATCTACTATATATTTACCTCAGCTGTTTTAAGAGAAAATAAGGGCAACCTCAAGATTCTCATTTTGCAGATTATTCTAAAAAAATGCTAGTGTAAAGCCCAAGAAAATTCTAGACCTTCAGGTTACATTATAAATAACTAATGCTAATTCTCTGTTGCTTTAACAATATCTCCCGTAATAGTGTTTGCTAAAATGACAGGCACTAAAAGTGATGCAATAGGCTCCATATTTCTGATCATACATCTTGAGAAACACCTTTATTTTTGAGAAACACCTTTTAAAAAATACTTATAGCTTCTCAGTTTCCAGCATGCATCTGACCCCTTCCTGCTGAATATGGCAATTCCTTTTTCATACTGTTTTTGGTCTATTGTCTCTGAAACTTTATCCAAATATATTAACAAAAATGCTATTAACAACAGTACACAAGATCACAGTTTGACAGACTGATTAAAATTAGGTCTTTCTATGCTCTGGCTTTTAAAAATAAGGTTATAGGTATTTTTTTTATTGTTTCATTTTATTTCATCCTAAGGAGAAGATGACAACACTGTTCCATTTCAAACAGTAGGGGTCAAAAGGAATGCAAAGGATCAGAAAGGCTCTCCCCCTTTTCTAAAGAACTAGCTGAATAAATTGAAAAGAGAAAATCAAATATTGTTGCTTAATGAAAAAATGCACAGCATCTCAATACTTTTTATCTATCTGCACACTCTACTGGTAAGTGGAATTACTCAAAAGTACATTCTAGAGCTCAAGACATCCACCTATGATGGTTCTAGGGACCTAAAAGACTCCAGATCTCAATTGACTCTCAAACTCTGGAAGTCTCCATGTTATTAAATTGTTTCCTATATTGATATGTCATGAGAAATTTGGTTCTGTAGAGAGGTCCTTCAGTGAGAGTTAAAAGTCAACTACAACTCTTCTACACCTTGTGAATAATGGATCTGAACCCTATCCTATGCCTTCTTGTTCATCCCTGACATACTCAAGCTCACTGCTACACTAACTGAATCAATTAGTCTGTTTACCCTCCTTAAGTCACATAACTTTCTAAAGCTTTGTTGTTGTTGTTGTTGTTGTTGTTGTTGTTGTTGTTGTGTGAAGTCGAGTTGCTTGCAACTCATAGCAACCCTATGTACAACAGCCCTAAACTCTGCTCTGTCCTGTGCCAATCACACTTTCTCTGACACTCCCATCCCAATTATCCCAGTCACTGAATCAATCCACCTCATAAAGGGCCTTCCCCTCCTGCGCTGTCCCTCCACCCTCCCAAGCATGATGTCCCTCTCCAAGGACCGGTCTCTCCTTACAAGATGTCCAAAATATGTTAGAAGGAGCCGCAGAATCCTTGCCTCCAAGGAGCCACTCGGTTTAACCCTTTCCAAGATGAATCTGTTTGTTTTCCTAGCAGTCCATGGTACCCTCAATACTCTTCTCCAGCACCACAGCTCAAAGGCATCAATTTTCCTTCTATCCTCCTTGGCCATTGTCCAACTCTCTGATGCATAACAAGTGATTGTAAAGACCATGGTATCAGAAGCACCTTAGTCTCCAGAGACACACCGTTGCTCTTGAGTACTTTAGAGAGGTCCCTAACAGCAGACTTTCCCATGGCAATGCGCCTTTTAATTTCCTGGCTATTGGTGCCAAGAGTGTTGACTGTGGAGCCAAGCAACCTAAAGCTGTGAACAATCTCAATCTCTTCACCATCCATCCTGATGCTGCCAATTTGTTCAGTGGTGAGAATCTTAATCTTCTTGATATTGAGCCTCAATCCATATTGTAGGCTGCAGTCCTTGACCCTGAAGCAAGCATTTCAGGTCCTCTTCAGTTTCAGCAAGCAGGGTTGTGTCATCGGCATAATGCAGATTGTTGATAGATCGTCCAACAATCTTGACCCCACATTTCTCCTCATAGAGCCCAGCCTCCTGGATAATCAGTTCTGCATACAGGTTGAAAAGGTATGGAGATAGGACGCATCCCTGGCATATACCCCTCCCAATTTTGAACCTGGCATATACCCCTCCCAATTTTGAACCATGCAGTGTTCCCTTACTCTGTTCTGACGACTGCCTCTTGGTCCAAGTATAGGTTTTGCATTAGAACTATCAAGTGTTCTGGGATTCCCATTCTTCTCAGAGTCAGCCAGAGTTTGTTATGATCCACACAGTCAAACACCTTTGCATAGTTAATGAAACACAGATACACATTCCTCTGGTATTCTCTGCTTTCAGCTAAGATCCATCTAACATCAGCTACAATATCCCTAGTATCACGACCCCTTGTAAACCTAGCCAGGACTTCTGGCAGTTCTCTGCTGATGTGTTCTAGTCGTTTTGGGATAATCTTCAGTAGAATCTTGCTTGCAGGCGAAATCAATGAGATTGTTCTATAGTTTCCACATTCTGTTGGATCACCTTTCTTTGGGATGGGAACAAATACAGATCTCTTCCAGTCAGTTGACCAAATGGTGGTTGTCCCCCAGATTTCTTGGCACAACTTGGTGAGCACATCCAGGGCATTATCTGTTGGCTGAAATATGTGAATTGGTATACCGTCTATTCCTGGGGCCTTATTTTTTTGCTATTTCCTTCATAGCAGCTTGAACTTCTTCCTTCATCACTGTAGGCTCTTGCTCATATATTGTTTCATGAAATTCTTCTGTGTCTCCCAATTCCTTTTGATACAGGGACTCAGTATATTCTTCCCATCTTCTTTTCATACTTCCTGGATAATTTAATATTCTGCCTAAAGCATCCTTGATTATAGCTACTCGAGTTTTGAATTTATTCTTCAGTTCCTTGAGCTTAAGAAATGCTGAGCGAGTTCAGCACCTTTGATTTTCTGACTCCAAATCCTTGCACATTTCATTGTAAATTTTACTTTGGCATCCCGTGCTGCCTTTTAAAATCTTCTATTCAACTCTTTAGTATCTTGAATTCTTCCTTGTGCTTTGGCTTCTCGGCACTGCAGTGCAATTTTCAGAGTCTCTTCTGACATCCATTTTGGTCTTCTCTTCCTCTTCTGTCTTTGCAATGACCGTTTGCACTCTTCCTGGATGATATCCCTGATATCCTCCCACAACTCGTCTTGTTCATTAGTACATTAGCTCATTAGTACTCAAGGCCTCAAACCTGTTCCTGAGATGGTTCTGAAATTCAGGTGGGATAGACTAAAATTTGTAGTTTGGTTGCCGTGGATATGAGTAGTTGGTGGTCTATTCCACAATCAGCTCCTGGCCTAGTTTCCACAGCTGATATTGAGCTTCTCCAGTGGTTCTTTCCACAGATGTAATTAATCAATTTGATTTCGATACATACCATCAGGTGAAATCCATGTATATAACCTGCATTTATGTCTCTTAAAAAACGTATTTGCTGAAGAATGGGGTTGGTATTTGTATTGGGATTGCATTAAATGTGTAAATTGCTTTTGGTAGTATTGCCATTTTCACAACATTGAGTCTTCCTATCCATGAGCAAGGGATATTCTTCCAC
>NW_006399782.1:19974841-19976389 GCF_000299155.1 Elephantulus edwardii | reverse complement strand
AAAGTTGATAAAAATCTTCTATATCCTCTTCCTTGGCTCTGGTTGTTGGTGCATATATCTGAATGATAGTGGTATTCACTGGACTTCCTTTTATGTTTATGGATATTATCCTGTCATTCACAATACTGTACTTCAAGATGGATCTAGCAATGACGTTTTTAACTGTGAAAGCAACTCCATTTTTTCTCACATTTTCATCTCCAGAGTAATATATCATATGATCATCCAACTCAAAATGCCCCATGCCAGTCCATCACATCTCGTCAATGCCTAGTATGTCAATATTTATGCATTCCATTTCTTCCTTAACAATATCTAATTTTCCTACATTCATGGTTCTCACATTCCATGTCACAATCACTAGTGTCTGCTTACAACTGTTCCTCTTCCTTTGTATTTCCATACTTGAAAGCTCAACCTGAGTTGCCCTTTCTGTTATCTACATGTGTTCTGTTGTACATAGGGTTTTCAGCTTCTTCAAAAATAAATAATTCATTGCCCTCAAGTTGGAACTGACTCATAGTTAAACTTCCATTAAGTTTCCTAAGCAGTCAATTGCACAAAAGGAAATAGTCCATGTTTCTCCCCTGGAAAACAGATGGATTTGAACCACCAGAGGAATTGCACTTGAGTTACCAGAGTAATGCATGCTCCATGAACTAGGCCACCAGAATTCCCTATCAAAATAAAATTTAAATTGAAAAGAAAAAAAAGTGTAATTGCATAACAAAATAATAATGATGATGATCATAGCTAATTATTGAGTGTCCCCAATATGACAGGCACATTTCTAAGTACTTTCAATTTATTAATTTATTAAATCCTAATAATTATTGCATGAGATAGGATTCTTTTTAGTGACATTATCCAGGTGAAGAAACAGAGAAGTTAAATGACTTGCCTGAAACAACAGATCACAGGAGCAACGATATCTGAACCCAACCTATTGAGTTTAAAATGCATGTATTTAATCACAACACTATTCTATCATCCAATATCCAATGGCCGTTAAGGCCTCATTCATCCATACAATTCTGTGGTAACGATCCAAATTCAACACGTTGTGGTGATTCCTCTTAATATCATACTAATTAATATAGCATAGGACAAATTTGTACATTTAATTTATACCTAAAGCTTTCAACATATTTAATGTAACGGCCTACTGTTGCTGGTATGTGCCATCTAGTCAGAACTGATTCATTACTGACTCCAATGCAGGTTTTTAGAAGTTGTAATCACACAGGAGAAGATTGTTTATCTTCTCCTGTGGAGCAGCTGGTGGATTCAAACTACCTGCCTTTGAGCTGGCATCACAATTACTTTCCACTAGGCCACTAGAACTTACTTAAGGGCCTAGTACTCTATATAAAAAATTAAACCATCTATTAAAATGTCACTATCTTAACTAGGTATTTCTGTCATCACAGGAGTCTAGAGCGAGGGCTACATGGTGGAGGGTTTGTAAAACAATGAAAGAATCTTTTCTTTTACTTTTCCATAATTTTTGGACTCATGTACTTATAACTTGTTAGTCAAATTTGTGTC
>NW_006399782.1:19945561-19974531 GCF_000299155.1 Elephantulus edwardii | reverse complement strand
GAGGGTAGAGAGGATAGTGCAACAATGAATGAATGGAAACCCAAAATCTCTGTAAATGTTTATGAAAATTAATAAAATATAATTATAGAAAAAAAATAAAATGTCACTATCTGCAAATATTTTAAAATGTTACTTTCATTTGTTTGAAATGGAAGAAACCCTGTAGTAAGTAAAGTTATCAAATTATAAAACTTATTTGAATTATCTGTATTCCCATATATTATTATTCTGAATGACCTGTGTTCTAAAACAAAACATTACAACTCTTAAGTTTAAGTATCAATATGTAAATGCCTGTTTAAATAAATGATAAATAAAAAAAATTATTCCTCATAATCTGATAAAGGAATGAAAAAAAGGATTCAATTCTGTATGATTTATGAGAGTACATAATATCATCACATGACATTACACCATTGGTTTTAAGTTTCAGTCATTTCGAGATATTGTGAAGACTTTTATATTAATGATTTATTATGAAAGAAAGAAAAAACTTTCACCCTTGCTTTAATCACTGTGCACCATTTAAACATGCGTTGTTTGCCCACGATGTGTCATACATTATTACACTGAGGATGAAAAGCTGTTGTTGTTCTATGCTTGGGTCAAGTGTTGTTGTATGTATGGGGTGAGTTAGAATCGACCCAGAGCTGACTCTCCTAAGGGGTTTTCAGAGCCAATAAATCACACAGGAGGAGGAGAAACTCCCTCAGAGCAACTGGTGGATTCAAACCATGTGCCTTTAGAGTTGCAGCACAGCTTCTTACAACTAGACCACCACAGTTTCCCTCAGAATGAAAAATAAGGGGAAAAAATATGACAGAGTTCTCCCTCTGAAGAACAGGCAGTGGGAAAAATCATATAAAAACAATGATTAGTATAAAATATTTTTACCTCTGTATATGCAATGTTTTAAATTTTTAGTTCCTAAGAAAACTCAAAGTAAGATTTAACAAAAAAAGAATAAATCTATATATTTAAAATGTCTTATGCCAGCAACAATAGCAAAGTTCAACAGAGAAGCAAAGAATAAATGCTAATAAGGTTGTTGCTAAGAAGGAGAGATTGGAACCCTTATTCACTCCTGGTGTGAGTATAAAATGGTGTAACCACTACGGGAGGCAGTTGGTGTTTTCTCAAAAAGTTGGAAATAGAATTTTACCCAAAAAACTCCACTAATAGGAATATACTCTAAAGAAACCAGAGCTGCCACATAAACATATATATGCACACCCACATTTACTGCTGTATTATTTACAATAACAAAGAGATGGAAGCAATCCAAGTGTCCATCAACAAATGGTTAGAAAAACTATGGTATATTCATACAATGAAATACCATGCATCACTGAAAAACAAGGAACTCATAAATTATTATACAACATGGGTGACACTGGAGGACAATATCCTGAGTGAAATATTTCAGTCACAAAAGGATAAATACTGCATAACACCACTGTAATAAAACAGGACTGACATGGGGGATGATGGGAAACTAAGAAAAGAGGGGATAAATAATGAACACCATATTTAAACAGATGAAGGAAAGAACAGTTGAAAAGGATATATGATTACTCATTATTTGTATGACAACAGTCCAGAATAAAAAGTGTATAGAAAGGTGGACTGAGAAAGGTGTGCAGGAGAGGGAAGAAATTATGCAACAATGAAAAAAAAAGTGAATGTGGTAGGGGGGAGGAAGGAAAAATTGCAACAATGAATCAATGAAAAAGCCGACTTTTCTGTAAACTTTTTAGAAAATGTGGTTTATGGAAGAGAGAGAGAGAGAGCACGAGGAAGAGAGAGAGAGAGAGTGTGTGTGTGTGTGTGTGTGTGTGTGTGTGTGTAAGATGGAGAGGGAGAGAAGCTGAGGAAGGTATTGGAATTGAATTTGGAAAGAAATAGTTTCTTCTCAAAAAGGATGGTTATAGACTCATTGAGTACATTTTATCCATTTTCCCATGGTGCCTAGAAAAGTATCTTTAATATAGTGCATAGATATGCATTTCAGAATGTTTATGAAAATCTATATAGGCATTGCAGTACAGCACACAATTTCATTATTTTTAGAGTACTAATATATCTTGAACAGATTATTTTCTCAGTAAATAAATATTTCAAAAAATGCAGTGATATATTCTTTAACTTTGAAGAAAAAGAAAGTAAATTATATTCAAATGCATTTATCTCTATCTGTCCAAGTTGTTTTTGTTGTTCTGTGTACCAAAGAGTTGGAAGCGACCCATAGTTACTGGGTTTTCAGAAGCAGTTAATTGCACATAAGGAGACTGCTCATTCTTCTTCCGCAGAACAGCTGTTGACCTCGAACTGTGTGCCTTTGGGATTGCAGTGTAGCAGCTTTTTGAAAGTGGGCCACCAGAGCTCACTATCCAAGTATGTAAAGCTATTCCTTGAAAAGGGAGATCATGCTTGGAAATAAGGAAGGTCAGAGAAGGAGAAGATGCCTAACAAGATGGATTGACACAGTGACTGCAGCAATGGGATCAAATATATCAGAAATGATGAGGATAGCATAGGACAGGGTAGGATTCAGGTCTGTTGTTCATAGGGTCACTATGCTTGGTACTTGACTCACCTGCATCTAACAACAATAGAACAGTAACCAAGTAAAAAGAACTGCCAGAAGTTCAAGCTGAGTTTAAAAGAAACCATGGAACCAAGACTACCATTTCTGATGTTAGATGGATCGGGCTGAAATCAGAAAATACCAGAACATCTATTTATGTTTTACTGATGATGCAAAGACACTTGATAGTGTGGAACATAACAAATTATGGCTAACATTGAGAAGAATGGTAATACCAGAACACTTTTTTGCACTCATGTGAAACTTATACATAGACCAAAAGGCTGCTGTGTGAATAGAGCAAGGGAACATCACATAGTTTAAAATTAAGAAAGGTGTGTAAGGGTTGTAACAGTTCTCCATACCCACTCAATCTGTATGCTGAGAAAAAACATTCACGAAGCTAGACTCTGTCAAGAAGAATGTGGTATCAGGATCAAAGGAAGACTCATCAAACACCTGCATGATGCAGATAGCACAGACTTGCTTGCTGAGGTAAGGAGGAGTTGAAGCACTTGGTGCAGAAGTTCAAACACTAGAGGCTTCAGTATGGCTCGAGAAAACAAAAATCCTCACCACTTAACCAATAGGCAACATCATGGCAATGGAGAAAAGGCTGACATTTTCAACAATTTCATCCTGCTTAAATCCACAATCAATATCATTGGTGCTAGTAGTCAGGAGATCAGGGGATGCATTGACATTGAGAAAGTCTGCAGTTAGGGACTTCTCCAAACTATTGAGAAGCATGTATGTCGGTTTTAAAACTAAAGTGCATTGATTCAGGCCATCATCTTTTCAGTTACTTGCTATGCTTTGAAAGCTAGACAATGAATAAGGACAACAGAAAAAGAACTGATGCCTTTGAGCTGTAGTATTGGAGAAAAGCAATCCCTACAGAATATCCCACAGACTACCAAAAAAATGCAAACAGATATGATTTGGAAAAAGTTAACCAGAGTGCTCCTTGGAGACAAAGAACACAAAGCTTTGTCTCACATACTTTGTACATGTTGTTAGGAAAGACCGTTCCTAAAAGAGTGGCATCACGGTTGGAAAGATGGAGGGTTGGCAAAATACAGAAAGACACTCAACCAGATAAGATTGACACAATGACTTCTGCAATGTACTGAAGTATGTAAAAATGAAGATAGCACAGGATATGATAGGGTTCAGATCTGTTACTACCTAACTGGAGAGCATTAAGTGAAGTGAACTAACTCGGTCCCATAAAGACAAATACTATATATGACCATTATTGTAAAAATAGATAATTAGTAAAATGTGTGCGAGGATCTAAGCAGGAGAAGGGGGAAACAGAGGGGTGAGGATGGGCATGGCAGGTAATCATAGGGTAGCACAATTTGATAAACCAGTATAAAATAAAAATTTTATTTTAAAAAATGCAAAAAAAATCTCCACAGAACAATAAACTTATGAAACACTACATAATATGGATGAGTCTGGAGGACATTATGGTGAATGAAATATCTTAGTTTAAAAAGGACAAATACTGTATAAGACTACTACTATAAAAATAAAATAGGGCAAGATGTAGGAAGGGGGTGACAGGAACAGTAGGGAAAGAATGGATAGATAATTCCTATACTGGAATAGGTGAAGGGAAAGCCATTCAGAAATGAAGAGATGATCAGACATTTAATATACTGTAATTAACAACCTAGAACAAGAGATACACCACAGTTTAAATGGGGTGAGGAAAAGAGGAGAAAAAATAAATGATTACAGGAATAAAGTTAATGACTGTGAATAGGATTGGTATTCTCTAAATTAATCACAAATCATTGCAATTGCAGTCTGAAATCGATCAAACATGCAACCAAAATTCAGTAATAATTAGTGACTGGAACACAAAAATAGGGAACAAGGAAGGACTGGTAATCACAAACTACAGACTTGGTAACAGAAAAGATGATGGAGATAGAATGATAGGATTTTATATGATTTATTCATTGAAAATACCTTTTATTAAAAAGACACAAAAGGCAACTGTACACATGGATGGGAATCAGAATGATAACAATGGTGGAATCAAAGAATAAGCAGTTTTCATCCACTGCCTCCACGTCCTCCAGTTAAGATTTACTGCGTCAGACACCCAACAGGAGGCTCATTATGATGATGCTAGTGGGTTTTAACACACATACACAACACTGAACTGTCTAAAGAATTAACAAATTTCTCTAGGAAGCAGCACAGCCAGAAAGTGGCTTAACAGTGAGAATAGACCTTCAAAATGAGGATGGCAATACTTTGCCTCACATAATATGAGCATGTTTTCTGGAGGGTTAGGCCCTGGAGAATAACATCATGTTTGTTAAAGGGTTGATGAAAAGGCCTCCAATAAGATGAATTGACACCGTGACTGTAACAATGGGATCAAACACAGTGAGCAGGATAATGCAGAACTGAGCAGCATTTCTTTCTGCTCCACCTAGAGTAACTAAGAATCAGAGTCAAGTCAATGACACCTAACAGCAACAATAATACACACCAAGAACCATCATTAATGTGTCATACACTATCACATTTAATCTAATGTTTTATAAATTAAACTTGGCCCAAAGTTAACAGGTACTACATGCCAGAGTTAGGGCTCAATTCAAGAATGTCCACCTTCAAAATACAAGGGGTTTTTTTTAAATCACAATACTATCAGAGTTCCCCCATCACACTCTGGTGTCAATATGTCTTAATGCAGTGGTTACCATGTTGCTGTGATACTAGAAGATATATCAGTAATATTCCAAAAGTCAAGATTATCCATGGTAGACAGGTTTCAATGGAGCTTCCAGACTAGGACACATTAGAAAGGAAAGCTGACCCCTCAATTCTGAAGTAGTACACCAGTAACAATCTACCATTTGGAAAGGGGTCATCATTTTACCTGGTGTCAAATCAGGCTCTCTCAAACATTTTGAAAATGACTGGAATAGAATAGATTGAGAATAATGGTATACTCACATGACAAAATACTACACAGCACACAGGAGCAATGCTTTTGTAAATAACTACCTAACAAGGGAGGGACAAGAGAGTGTTATGCTAAGTGAACTATCTCAATTCCACCGGACAAATATGGTATAAGACCATTACTGTAAAACATGTACAAGGAGGGAGCAGAGAAGCAGAGGGTGAAGTTGGAAAAGCTGTTAATCATAACGTTGCACAATTTGATAGGTAGAGGTGGGTAAAGGAAATGTGAAAAATCCAGTGTGAAAAACAATGCATATGAACTTTGTAAGTAAACCAGTTGTTGTTGTGTTGTTGATTGCCGTCAAGTCAAAGTTGACTCATAGTGATTCTATGAACAAAAGACCTAATGCCTTTCCACAGCTATCGTTTCTCCAAGTTCAGAGAGTTTCCAGAGGCATGTGGTTTAGGAAGTGGATGCCATTCCTGCTTCCCAACCTGTTTTACAACTGGGAGCACCACCAAACACTGTTCACAATGGCAAACCATTCTGGTATCTCCATAGCTCAAGGTTCAGTATCATAGCAAACCCAGGTTACCTCATATAGCACAGTGACAAAGAATAATGTGCAAAATGGAAGACTGTTCCTCCCGATAGAACTAGTCTCATTTAGCAGTGGTTAAGTGTTGTTGAGTCAAGTATGACTCAGAGTAAGATTTGCACAAAAGACTTGAACTCTGTTCTATGATTAATGTCATTTCTGTACATTTATAAGAGAGTTTAAAAATATTATTTTTTAAAAATCAATAAATAAAATGATCGGAAAAGAGTTGTCTCCTGAGTTGTCTACCTTAATGGCATAGATGGAGTAAAACTTTTAACTAATAAGTTTAGAATATAAAGAACTGGAAACTTTCATAAACCCCTGCTGGAAATGTGCAAAGGTTCAATCAGTATGTAAAGTGATTTCATATTATTTAGTGAAGCTGAATATATGATTACACTGCATTCCACTGAAAAGAACATATCTTTAAAAAACTTATTTACAGATGCAACAGGATACATGTACCATAAAAGTATTTGGTACTAGTTTTGTCCTTAATAGCCAAAATGTGGAAATTACTCAATTGACCTTGAACAAGGAAATTAATAAATTATGGTCAATTAACAGGGTAATATTATATAAAACTAACTAAACTCATTGTGGTGCTGGTCTTGAGTCAAACAGCTCATAGCTCATCCTCCAGATGATTTTCAGAGGCTGTAAACTGCATGAGAGACTGCACATCTTTCTGCCCAGAGCAGCTAGTAAATCTGAACTACCTGCTTTTAAAATGGTAGCACAACTCCTTACTCACTAGGCTACAAGAGGATCCTGGTATAAAAGAGAAAAAATAAGCAACTATAGTGACATATTCTGCATAAATCGTACAAATGTGAGTTGTAACTATAAGCCAAAATAAACCTTTTGCCTTTGAGTTGATCGCAGCTCTTGGCAACCTTCTACAAGGTTTACAAGACTGTAAATTTTAACAGTTAGTCAGCCTCCTTTTTCTCTCACTAAGCAGCTAGTCAGAATTGACTAACCAATAATGGTCTTGCTTTTTTTGGTTTAGTTGAAGGAATAGTAAAGTACTCCTTTTTTTCTGGAATAAAAACTAAGTGAGACAAGGGGGGGAAAATAGGAATAAATGACTAGTGCTTGAAATAGGATTGAAAGTATATGCCACAGATAATTTTCAATACTTAGCTTAGAAAGTAATATATTTTTGAGGGAAGATAAACTCAGGATTTCAAATAAAAGTTAAACAATGTATAATGAATAAAATAAAGGCATAAATAACATCCAAGAGTGACAAAAGAAACAGCATGAACTAGTTTGATTGGGGTGCTCTAGTGTCTTAGTGAGTAAGGAGTTGAGCGCCAATTCAAACCCAACGGTTGCTCCATAAGAAAAAGACTGACAGCCTCCTTCAAGGCAACTGCAGGCTCGAGGGTTAGCAATGGGTCCTTTCTGACTCGATGGCAATGAGTAAATGAGTTGGTGAATTTGATTAAATGGCTGGAAACATTAATAATAATCTGTCCAGCAATTTTTCAGCCAGTCACTAATAATAAGTATGACAGTAGGCTATCAAATCCTCTGAGGCCACAGGAGTGTTTCAAAACAAGTAGAAACAATAGTTTTCATTCTGGTTTTCAGGAACATTAATTTGCCATAAATCACATCTTTTTAAAAAAATGCACAAGGTCATATAAAAAAAGTCACTGAAATACAATCCACATAAAATTATCATAAGTTCTCAGTTTTCTTCTATATTAATGACAAATACAGGAAACTTCTGGAGGGCTAATGGTAAGAAACTATGCTGCAGTCTCAAAGTCACGTGGTTCAAATCCACCAGCTGCTCCACAGGAGAAAGACTGGCAATCTCCTCCTGTGTGATTACTGCCTTTAAAAACCCGCTGGGGGGTCTGCTATAGGTAGGTTCTGACTCCACACTACATAATAATAAACAACATATATATTAGATACAGCTTACAGAATTCTTGTGAAATAAAATTTTTTTCATTTTGCTATGGTAAATTTTAACAGTTGTCTTATTAGCTATTTAAAATAATAATTTTATTTTGACTAGTTTATCAATTTATATCAAAAGTATCTATTCTGTAAAAAAAATCTACTTCATGTTAAATATCTTTAAATAGGCTTATGACTAAAATATGATGTCCTCTCATTTCATTTTTATGGAATTCTATTTCTTAAAATGTAATAATTGAGCATTATACAACACAAATAATAATATCAACATCATTAAAATCTATGTAAAATATGAACATATACCAAATATCACTAGTTAATGAAACAGGTTTATTAGTAATCAATAAAGAAAAGACCATTATACATAAATGAAAACTGTGTTAATTATCAAAATGAGCTATGAAAAGTATAAATCTTCTCTACGGAGTTCATTTTAGAAATCTAATGATCAGTGATTAAGCATGGCTAATGTTGGATCCAATGATCTTCAGTTAGAATAAACTGCAAGCCACTCAAGCTAATATCTTAATAAAATGCTTATTGTTTTTGCCTAAACAGCTAAACTTCTCCTCTTAAGTTCCCATACCATTATGAATTAGTTCAAAGTATTGCTTAATAGTTTTTTGTTTTAGCAATTTGATAAAATGATTAAAATGCAATGTTATAAACAAAACATATATTAAACATTTTCAATTATGAAACTGAAATTATAAAGGAAATTCTGAAAGTAAATTATTAAGAACACACTTTTACTGCTACTATTATTTTCTAAGTTAAATTTTAAAATGTATTAAAATATACAAGAAACTATTGGGGGATATTAAAAACATAGCTGATAATAAGGTCTGGTCACAGACCAATCAGAAGTATATTCTTGTGAACAAATGTCAGATGTAAATAACTGGTATAATATTTCCAGTATGAACCTCTGAATAGCAACTCTACCTTTAGATAGCAAATCAGAATCCACTGCCTAAAATAAGTTGGTAAAAATATCTTTAATATGTAATTTTATAACTGACATGGATAAAAAGGGATGCCAGGTCTCTAAGTTTTTAATATTGTAAACTCAAAAATAAAATAAAATAATAAAAGAAATTAAACTCTGTGTAGATCATCTTCTGTTCCTACCCTTACATGTTCTCTTATATGGCTGGAATTGGAAATGTAAAGAAAAAGGGGGTGAAAGAATGGGAAGCACTAGCAGCAAACTAATGGCAGAGAGGCAACTATTCTACCTGCCCACTCTTCTTTTGATAGTGGCAATCTCAGCAATGGGTGCCCCAACAGTCTCTGAAGCACAGAGCTGTTGAAATCTGGCTCTCAGGACTTCTGACTGCAGCAATAGTAACGCAGAAGTAAAACAGCAGCAGCCACTGCAAATGAATGGAAGCTCTTTCAGCTTTGGTCAACACAAGAGCATCGATGGAGCTGAATTCCTTGGCATTTGCAGTTCCGTAGGATTTTGAGTACCAGGCTTCCTGCAAAGCATACGTGATGATGATTCCAACAAAAGCTGTAGCAATGCTTGTGATCACATTGCTTGTGATCTCTGGTTTGCAGACCTTCCTATGTCCTTCATCAATTATAGCAAGAGATATTTTCTACAGGCACTTATCACTAAACATTTTGTTGTTATATTCCGTAGAGCTGGTTATAACCCATAGCAAACCTATGAGCAATGGCTCTGAATCTTGCCCTATCTTGAACCAGCCTTGCTGTCTCTGTGACAGACATGACCTCACAGTCACTGTATTAATCTAGAGTATTCCCCTAATCCTAACCCTACTCCCATTACCCCAATTACTGTGTCAGTATCTCACCCAAGGTCTTCCTCTCCTAAACTGATTCTCCACCCTTCCAAGCATGATGACCCTTTCCAAGGATTGGTTCCTCTTGGCAACATGCCTAAAGTATGTCAGACAGAACTTCCAAGTACTTGCATCCAAAGAAACAGCCTGGTTTCACCCTCTCCAGGACGGGCCTGTTTGTTCTCTTTACAGTCCATGGTGTGTTCAATCCTATTCTTCAGCACCACAACTCAAAGGCATTGATTCTTATTCTGTCATCCTATTCACTGTCAAGCTATCAGATGCACAGAAATCAATTGAGAAGACCAGTACCTGGTTCAGCTGCACCTTAGTCTCTAGAGTGACATTATAGCTAATTAGTGTTCTGGAGATGTCTTCGAAAGCAGATTTTCTTAATACAACTCATAGCAAAGGTATTGATAACAACCTCAATCTTTTCCCTATCTCTCATAATACTGCCTATTTGTCTGGTGGTGAGATGCAATCCATACTGAAGGCTGTAGTCCTTGAAATTCTGACCTTCTATATCACTAAATATTGTTGTTATTGTTACGTGCTGTTGAGTTGCCCGTGACCCATAGAGCACTGCCTCATTTGTTCTGCACCAGACTTGCAATCATTTCCATTAAAAATTTCATGAATAAAGGCCCTCTATTTCACATAATTTCTGTGTGTCTGACTGGTCTTTAACACATTTATTATTAATGTGCTATCTCATACAAGACAACAATCCATATGAAAGTTCCTCATTCCTCATTGCTCTTGTGTCAGACCAGTGTCATAGCTGGAGCTGGGTTTCTGAAGCTGTAAACTGCACAGGGGGAGATTCTTCATCCTTCTCTATGCACTGTGTGTGCATTCCAACCACCAGAAAGATGCAGATTTTGGGTAGGCTGCACAGTTATCAAGAGACTGTTCCATAAGAGACATATATTGTTATTGTGGTTGGATGTCACCAATTCAGTTCCAACTCTCCGAGGCCCTATGCATAACAGAATACTGCCTAGTTCTGTGCCATACACTACTACTATATCATTTATAATATTTGTGTAGTAACAGACATTACAATGTTGAGAGAGGATAAATAATAACTCTAATTAATTATACCTCTTGTTATATTTACCAATTTTCAAATATCTTTGCTTTTACTAAAAAAATATTTTAGACACAAATTTTATTATATATATGTAATTTTTCTAACATCCTGACTTAATTTTATACTTTTTGAAAAAAGTCATCTGAAAATCTGATACTACATAAAGGTTACTGTTATATTTAGCTGTAATATTGTCAGTGTTAAAACAAACACAAAAACTCACAGAAAAGTAGATTTAAACATAAGAAAACCATGGCTATGTGCGGTCTGGGACCTCTCCAGAGTGCTGAAAAGCAATGATGAGTCTAATGTGCGCCTATCCAGGATATAGTCTTTGCAAGTACTTGTTATACTTCATAGAGCTGGGCAATGATTGAGGATGAAAGAAGAATCATCAATGTCTTTGAGTTGTGGTGTTGAAGAAGAGTCTTGAACGTACCATGGACTGCCAAGAAAAGATATAGATCTGTCTAGGAGAGGGTTAAACCAAGTCTTTCCTTGGAGGCTAGGATTTTGAAAATCTGACTCACATATTTTGGGCACATGGCCAAGAGAGACTAGTCTCTGGAGAAGGAAATCACGCTCAGAAGGCTGTAGGACAGCCCAGGAGACGAAGACTCCAGGTGAAATGGATTAATACAGTATCTGGGGCAATGAGGGGTTGGTGTGTTGAAATTAGTGAGACTGGCTCAGGACAGAACAATAGGGTCGATATAAGTTGCAGGTGACTCAACAGCACATAACAACAAGAGTAAATTTCTATCTTCACAACTGTCAATCAGTCATTCCTAGAAACTTAATAGCTATGTGTTGCATTTTTGGTATTTGAACAAGATAATTTTAAAACCCATTGAAATATTTCATTTGAAAACTTTTAAAACAAATTATTACATTCAGTTCCATATTTAAAAATATGTAGATAAAAGTTTTACACAAATTACACAGAAACTAGTTTTACACATACTGATTTATGGCAACAAAAATCACATTATAGCAAAAATAATTATAAACGCTCAATATTAAAATGTTCTCTCCATACTCTGGAAGTTTCAGAAAGCAGTTACCTACTTTAAAAAGAGAGAACAGGTATATTTTCCCAAAAAATATGCCAGAGAGTACAGTATTGACAACTACCTGTCATCACAGAAAAGGTATGAAAAATTAGAACTCTTATCCTTCTGAAAGAAAAATACATAATAGTTAATAATTTGATATAATTTCTCTATCTTCTACTATTGGATAATTAGTGAACTTCAAGTGGTAGAAATTATATTTATGGCTGCTCTCCATCTTATTCCCAAGTACTGTAAAGATTCTACTAATATTTTAAGGTCTTTCATATTTTATTCCATTATCTATTACATTTTAAAGCTCTTACTCCATGGGAGAAGGATGGGCATTCTCCTCCTGTGCAATTAATTGCATCTGGAAACCCACTGTGGGGTCAGCTATGAGTCAATTCTGACTCCATGGCACACACCATCATTTACTAAAAACTAATAACACCAATGACATTGTACAATACTTGTACATTTTTTTCAATTTTTTTTCCTAAAATAGTTTGCCTTTGAATGATGAGTTGTTAGTAGAATCTTTTCTTCCTATTCTGGTCAAACCAACTATAAACCTTCACACTACATAACTGTTCAAATACTTGTTCCTTCAAATATTTTGCAAGGCATTCTCTGAGTCTTCTAACAGCATTTGCTGAGCAATTAATGTGATATGTTATTACATTATCTTCCTGCATTAGTTCAGCCATGTTTCCTGCTGAAAAGAACTGTGTTTATCTTTTCCAAGGAAGGAAAGAAATGAAAAGAAATAAAGGTGGACAGGAAAAAAATTCTCTTTGAAAGTTTCTGTACTTCTATTGATCGATACTTCAGTTGTTTCCATGTTCCTGCTATTGTGAATAATGCTATCAACTAATGACGGGACTGAGAAACTGTGGTACATTCACACAATGGAAAAATATACAGCACTCAGGAGCAATGATTTTAATAAATGCTATATAACATGGGAGAGGATAGAGAGCATTATGCTGACTGAACTAATTCAGTTGCAAAAGAACAAATATGGTATAAGACCATTATTGTACAAACAAAAGGATAACCAGTGAAATGTATATGGATATACAAAGAGGGAAGAGGTGGGGGCAGGAAGGCAAGGATGGAATGGGGAGAAAATCATGGAATCGAAGAGTTTGGTAGGTGGAGGGATGGAGGAGGAAGTAAAAACACAATATTTTTAAAGTTTCTGCACATTAACTTTCATCAGTCTGTCAATTTGAACTGATTAACATGAACATTAACCTTTGCTTGGGAAAAAAAAACCCTGTAGGGGCATCCTTCCATGATCTGGATTGCTATACGTTAGTGTTTTTTCCATTGGATGGCATTCCACCCTCATGGGAAAATACTTCCAAGACCACCATTAACTAAGGACAGGTACATCCTGAATGACAATGACAGTGACTAAACTTCTCAATAGTTTTGGCTGACTTGTCAGATATTAAAATTGTTTTCTATTTGCTAAGTGGCTGGAAAAAAATGTTAAAAGGTTTTGGGGGGCATTTTCATTCACAGGTGGTTAGATTATTAGTATTATTTTTATCCTATTCTTTTTTTCCTAGACATTTGTCTGTGTTGAGGCCATAGGTCAGCCCATCTTGCTGAGGGTCTCCTTCGCTGACCTTACCGAGCATGATGTATTTTTCTAAAGAGTAGCTCCTCCTGACAGCAAGCCTAAAATATGTGAGATGAAGTTTCACCATCCTTGCTTCTAAGACGCACCTTTTTTTCACTTCTTCCAAGACACATTTATCTATTCTATTGTCAGTCCATGGTATATTCAAATCTCTTTACCAGGACTACAATTCAAAGGCATTGATTTTTCTTTTGTTTTCTCTAGTAATGAGCACTTAATGCATACAAAGCATTATACTTTATACTCTGAAGACTAAGGATGAATACAAAATATGTATTACTTTACCTTGAAGCTTTGTAAAAGAGACAAGCATATTAACAATCAACTTTGTTCTAATAAATGTATTTTTGTTAATGAATCTATCACTTTCTTTGGAAAGTAGTGTTTGGGAATTAAAATTGCTCAATATTTGCAGACACTTTATTCAAGATTTATTATTACCTTCAGAATGTAAAACACTGCCTGCCTTGTACTTTGTAAGCTGTTGATTACAGTTCTCTATAATTATCAATATAACTTAATCTATCTATAATTATCAATATAACTTAATCATGAAAAGAGATCTAAAATAAGCTTATTTTACAGGTAATATGAAGTTCATGGATAAGTAATTTGCTTAACACTACAGAATAACTCTTCTAGAATATAGCAAATTGACAGTTGAGTCTGTGGTCCATATTCTAGGACAGTGGTATCCCTCAAAAATAGGGTTTAGGTATCCTTGGGAATATGCAAGATGACATAATAAGGCTTGAGAAGATTTCAAACTTTCATGTACCTATTAGTTTAAAAAAAACCTCACTGATCTATAATATTTAGATTAATGTTAACAATGTCAGAACATCATTTGTCATGCAATAATGCAAAGCCTTCTAAGGAGGGAAAGGAAGTTGATTTTCCTGAAGAGTTAGAGACAAGACGAGGTAAGCTGAAACATGGCCTCAATTATTTTAGAGATTATGAGGATGGCACAGAATAGGCAAGACTTCAATTTGTTGTTCACAGGTTCACTATGCATCATAGCCTATTCATTAAAAAACTGCTGTTGAGTGAATAATATGATGATACCACCATAACTTGCTGTATATTTATAACAACTCTGCCAAATCTAGGATTGGCTGGATTATCAATGAATTGCACTACAAAATAACCTACAGTTTTTACAGATACTCCATTATGCTGTTTCAAGAAGAAATTTTGAAAATACAAGTAGTCCCCAGATAATTAACAGATTCTATTTCCAAGTATGTCTTTAAGTTAAATTTGCACAAAAGTAGAAATAGGCAAGGTTCCTATTTTAAAAAAAAGCATCAACTAGTTAAATGTTTGTGGCAATCTTAGGATATAATGCATAATGTAACATTCCAAAACAAATAAAATTTCAAGATACAGTATAGCATCTTTAACAAAGTAATACAGTAACAATATTTTATGTGTACTGCAGTTTCACCCACTTACTCTGAACTATTTTATGTACTTCCAATTTTTAATATAATAGCTCCTAATGAGTAGAAATTTTCTTGATTTCTTCCCTCTGCTTTAGCTTCTCAGTGCTCTAGTGCAATATTCAGTCTTTTCTGATATCCAATTTAGTCTTTTCTTCTTCTTCTTCTTCTTAGTTGTGACCTTTTGTATTCTTCATGGATGGTACTCTTAATACCCTCCCACAGCTCATTTGGTCTTCCTTATTAGTGTTCAAGGACTCAAACCTGTTCCTGACTTGGTTTTTAAATTAAGGTGGGAGAGACTCAAGGTCAAATTTTTATTCCTGTGGATTTGATTTGACCTTCTTCAGCTTTAATTTAACCTTGCATATGAGTAGTTGATGGTCTGTTCCACAAAAAAGCACCTGGTCTAGTTTTCACTGCTGATATTGAACTTCTCCAACGATTCCTTTCACAGATGTAATCAAAATAGTTCCTGTGCATGCCATCAGGAGAAATCCAGGTGTATAGTCTGCATTTATGTTTCTTATAAAAGGTATTTCCTATGAATAAATCATTAATTGTGCAAATTCTATAATTCTATCCGAGCCTCATTTATGTCACCAAGTCCATGTTTTACAACTACTGACCCTTCTTCCTGGTTCCCAACTTTTACATTCCAGTCACTCACAACACTGTATTTTAAGATGGATATAGGAATGGTCTCTGTAACTATAAAAGCAGTCCCATTTTTTTTCTCACCTTTTCATCTCCAGCTTAGCAGATCATATAATTATCTAATTTAAAATGTCCTATGCTAATCGATCCATCTCATTGCACCAATATTTAGTATGTCAATATTTATGCATTCCATTTCTTTCTTAACAATGTCAAGTTTTCTTACATGCATGCTTCTCATGTTCCACATCCAAATATTAGTTTCTACTTACAAATGTTCCTCCTCCTTTGGATCTTGACAGAAACCAATAGTACCAGAAGGATATCGATATGTGTTTCATTAACTACACAAAGGCATTTGACTGTGTTGATCACAACAAATTGTGGTTAACCTTGAAAAGAATGGGAATCCCAGATTAGCTGATTATGCTTATGTGAAACCTATACTTGGACCAGGAAGCAGTCCTCAGAACAGAGCAGAGAAACATTGTATGGTTCAAAATCAATAAAGCAGTGTGTCAGGGATGCGTCTTGTCTCCATACCTTTTTAATCTATATATAGAACAGATTCGGGAGGCTGGACTATATGAAGAGGAATGTGGCATCAAGATTGGAGGAAAACTCATCAACAACCTATGTTAAGCAGATGACACAATGTTGCTTGCTGATACTGAGAGGATCGCACTTGCTACAGAATACCACGGACTGTAGTCTTCAATATTGATTGAAGTTCAACATCAAGAAGACAAAGATTCTCACCACTGGGCCAACTGGTAGGACCATGATGGATGGAGAAGAGACTGAGGTTGTTAACATTTACAGCTTTCTCAGCTCCTCAATCAACACTCTTGGCATCAGCAGCCAGGAAGTCAAAAGAAAAATTGCATTAGGCAAATCTGCTTTCCAGGGTACTGAGAAGCAATGATGTCAGTCTAGAGACTATGATGCACCTGATCCAGTCCATAGTCTTCACAGTTACTTGGTATGCATCAGTGAGCTGGATAATGACTAAGGATGATAGAAGAATTACTAATGCCTTTGAGTTGTGGTGCTGAAGAAGAGTCTTGAACATACCATGGACCACGAAGAAAACAAATAGGTCTGTCTTAGAGAGAGTGAAACCAACTTTCTCCATGGAGGCTAGAAATCTGAAGCTCCATCTTACTTACTTTGGGAATGTGGTCAGGAATGACTGATCCTTGGAGAAGGACATCATGCTCAGAAGGGTGGAGGGACAGCACAGGAGAGGAAGACCCCCGATGAGATGGATTGATTCAGTAACTAGGGCAAAGGTGTGTCAGAGTCAGTGAGTGAGTCAGGACAGGGCTGGCTTCAGAGTGTTGTACATAGGGTCGCTATGAGTTTCAGGTGACTCGACAGCACCTAATAACAACAATCAGAAGAATGGTGATCTAACTGAATGTGGAAACTACTGAACAATATCATTAATATCACAGGCAAGCAAAATACTGATGAAGATCATTTTTAAAAGCCTAGAAAGGTATACAGAGAAATGCTAGAAGTTCAAGCAGGCTTTAGAAGAGGCTGTGGCACCAGGGATATCATTGCTGGTGTCAGACGGATGCCAGCTGAAAGTAAGGAATACCAGAAGAATGTCTATTTGTGCTTTACTGTACAAAGGCATTTGACTGTGTGGATCATAAGTTGTGACTGACATTGAGAAGAATGGGAATGCCAAAGCACTTAATTGTTCTCATGCAGAATCTATACCTGATCAGGATGCTGTTGTCTGACCAGAGCAGGGGAACAACATATGGTTTAAAATGAAGACTGTACTACAGCATTCTGCATGCTCAGCACATTATTTCAGAAGATGGACTGTGCGAAGAAGAGTGTGGCATCGTGATTGGAGGGAGACTCATTAATAATCGGCATTATGCAAATAAGACAACCTTGCTTGCTGAATGTGAGAAAGACTTGAAGCACTTGTTGCAGAAGATCAAAGAATCCAGCCTTTGGTATGAATTTCATCTCAACGTCAAGAAAACAAAAATTTTTATTAGTGGACAGATAGGCAGCATCATGATGGACGGAGAGGAGACTGAAACTATCAATAGTTTCATCTTGCTTGGATCCACAATTTATACCCTTGCTAACAGCAGTCAGGAAATAAGAAGATGCATTGCACTGGGAAAATCTGCTGTTAGGGACTTTTCCAAATTTTTGAGTAGTGATGTCAGTTTGAAGACCAAGGTGCATCTGATTCAGGCCATGGTCTTTCTGATTACTAGCTATGTATCTGAGAGCTGGGAAATGAATAATAATTACAGAAAAAGAATTGATGCCTTTGAGCTGTGGTACTGGAGAGGAGCACTGAACATTCCGTGGATGGCCAAGAGAATGAATAGATATGTCTCGGAGAGGGGGCTACTGGAGTGCTCTTTGGAGGCAAGAATGATAAGGCTTCACCTCACAGACTTTGGACATCTTGCTAGGAGGAGCTATTTCTTGGAGACAGACAAGATGTTAGGAAGTCTAGAGGGTTGGTAAAGGAGAGGAAGATCCTCAATCAGATGGACTGACACAGTGACTGCTGCAATGGGCTCTTCTGTGTCAGAAAGTGTGAGGATAGAACAAGATTCACATCTTTTGTTCATAGGGTCACAGTGAGTCATACTTGACTCAACAGTACCTAACAACAACGGCCATATATATGTAAATCAGATGTTCATAACCTGAGAACTACTTATAAACTTTTAATATTTGCACTAATAACTAAACAAGGTATGGATAATAAAAAAAGTTAAAATTGGATCTTGAAATGTGTTTTTTGTCTTTTTACTTGAATATCGCCATATGTCAAGTTTCAGAAAAGCAGAACAAACTTCCAGCAAAACAAGGTAGACTAAAAAGCTGATTAAGGTTGCACGCAATTAACTTCTTCAATTTTCCCTTTCTTTAACTCCTCTATGTAGCCTGCCTTATCACTTTTGTTACTCAGCTAAGTGGAACTTGCCTTTTTCAGACATTCCCCAGAGTTTATTCATTCACTCACTCGCTCACTGTCCACCGGTTGGTTCACACTGCAGTGACCCACCTTGGGTTTCCAAGGTTGTGAATCTTTACAGAAGGAAACTATGCAGCTTTCTGCCACAGATGCACTGGTGGATTGGATTTGAGCCACAGGAGACAGTTGGATTTGAGCCATAGGAGACAGTTTGATTTTGATTAAAAATCAACTCCAAAATCACACCAAGAACTGTTTAAATAATTTGTTTCATGCATATTTTTTCTGCATAAAACAGATTCTACTCATCAATGAATTTAATATCAAGATTGTCTAAGCATTAGCAAGATTCAGTTACGTTCTTGACTTTCAGTGAAATATGCCATTTGTTTCCTTAAAATTTAAAGTTCTATTTTTTTTTTATTTCAATGAACATTTACAGAGATTTTGGATTAAAGTTCTATATTTTTATAAAGTATTTCAAAAATACTCTATAAACAATTGATACTCTTGTACTTTTTTGTCAAATTAGAAACCAAACTTACAATGCTTATAAAAGGGAGTGGGAGCAAATCTTTTTGAAATATTTAGATAAAAGGCATTTTTAAATTTTAATAAGAACCTAAAATGTTGACTTTTTAAAAAAATACTATTTTTCTGTGTTTTCAGTGATAGTTACACAGCAAATTATATTTCCTTCTAAGAACTTCCATACAATCATCATGTGCCATTGCTTACAACTTTTACATGTCAGCACTCTCAATTCCTGCTTCCCTTCCCCTCCCTGCCTTCTTCTTTGCTTTTAGGTAAAAGTTGACCATTTGGTATCATACAGTTAATTGTTTACAGGAGTCCTGGCCATGTTATGTGTAACATGTCAAGCTTAGAACTAAAAGGCTGGTAGAAGAAACACACGCAGTCCCTCCTCATTTAAAGGTGTACAGCCTGAGAAACCCTGTGGAGGGTCACTACGCATTAAGCTTGACTTAGCAGCAGTGGGTTATTACTCATGGGTGTTGTTTAACGTAATAAACTATTATATGGCTGAAAAGTGGTCTGCGGCAATAGCTATAACTTCAAGGTTAAAGGATATCTTTGTGTGATGGTCTCAGAATTCATCTAGTCTTTATTAGTCCAATGTTGTTGTATACCACCAGTTCACAATCAAGTCACACCTGACTATCTAGTGGATTTTCAGAGGCTGTAAACAGCACCAAGAGAATACTGTTCTTCTTTCTCCAGAGGTACTGCTCACAGATTAGCATTATCTGCTTTTGTATTGGTAGTATAATTCCTTACACATTAGGCCAGCAGAGCTCACACCCCTATTGGTCCAGAAGATGTATCCTTTTTTTAAAGAATGAGTTTTATCTCATTTTATTAAGACCATGATTAGAATACTTGGTAACAGCGGCCAAATAACAATTAAGTTGTTGGTCTCTCAGTTTAAAAAAATTGGTTCCCCTGGGCTAGCAGTCCCCTTGGACTAGTTTCTTTGATTTCCTTCGTTCTCTTTTATTCCAGACAAACAGAGGCCAGTATCTCAGAGAAATCCTCACAAGCATTTAAGACTCCAAATGCTACTCATCAAAACTAGGATGAAGAATATTATATTTATGAATATGGTAACTGTCTCTGTTATCCTCTAATAATACAGTTCCAAAACTTTTAACCCATTAATCCATTCCTGTGGGTAGTTATGTTTAGGAAATCTCTGAAACTGTGCCCCTCTCTGTGGTTTGCTACATGTGTGGCTATATAACACAGCAAGTATGTATATACATGTATGTATCCATATGCATCACTGACCTATGCCTTCCTGTACACAGGTATGCATCTAGAGCCATCTGTGCAACTGCACACAAAGTTCTTGGTTATTTCAACTTCTGAAGAAAAAATTGTACTTCTTACAGCATTTATCAAAATTGTACCTTTTTCTCACATATTCCTTAACATTTTAATTTACCTTAGTCAAGCTGTACTGACTGCACTCAATTTTGAAGCTGCTTTTCCTGTCATCAAAAATAAAATCTACTTTCTAGAACATGATGTATCTCCCCGTCTTGTTCTTCTCATCCCTGGTAACCATCCGGGATCTTAAATTTCTATGTATATACTTATTCTTGACTTATAATAGTAGGACCATACATTAGTTTTCTGGGTTTTATGTGTGGGATTAATTTATTTCACTCAAAGTAATGTTCTCCAGAATAATCTATGCTATCTTTCATGGATTCATTCTTCTTTTGAGCTGTGTTGTTATCGTTGTTGTTGTTGCTGTTGTTAAGTACTATCAAGTTGCATACAACTCACTGTGGCCCTATGAACAACAGGACTGAACCTTGTCATATCCTGAACAATCTTCATCATCTTTGATGTACTTGATCTCACTGACACAATCACTGTTATCTATTCATTTTGCTGAGGGTCTGTCTTCCTTTCTTTCACTGACTCTCTACCTTTCCAAAAATAATGTCCCCCTCCAAGGAATAGCCTCTTCTAACAACATGCCGAAAGTATTTGAGATGCAGTTTTCCATTCTTGCCTCTAAGGAGTACTCTAGTTGAACTTTCTTCAAGACATATCTGTTTGTTCTTTGGGAAGTTCTTGGGATATTTAGTACTCTTCTACAACACCATAACTCAAAGGCATTGATTCTTCTGTCATCCGTATTCACAGGCCAGCTCTCAGATGCACAGCAGATGACTGAAAAGCACAGGGCTTGAATTAGGTGCACCTTGGTCTTTAAACTAGTATCACTGCTCCTCAGGTCTTTGCACCTGTCTTTGATTGCAGGCTTTCCCAATGCTGTGTCTCCAGATCTCCAGACTGCTGGTACTAAGAGTGTTGATTGTGAATCCAAGTAAGATGAAACTATTGACAATCTCAGCCTTTTCTCCATCTATCATGTTACCTATTGGCCCAATAGTGAAGGTTTTTGAATTCTTGATTCTGAGATGTAGTCCTTGGTCTTCTGCAGTAAGTGCCTCAAGTTCTCAATTTCAGCATGCAAGACTATGTTATCTACATACTTTAGGTTACTGGTAAGTGTTCTTCCAATCTGGATGCCACAGTCTTTTCCATAGAGTCCAGGCTCTAGAATTATTTGGTCAGCATACAAATAAAATATGTATGAAGAAGGTCTGGAAGCAGACTTTTCTTGATTTTTAAACCATGCAGTGTTTCCTTTCTCTATTTGGACAACAGTTTTTTAGTCAAGGCATAGAATTGGTTGACACAAAAATATTTCAGGAAATAGTACATGGTATAGAGCCAGTGATGATGAGCAAAGAAGTTCAAGATGCACTGAAGACACTGCAAAAAAATAAGACCTCAGGAATCTATGGGATACCAACTTACATGTTTCAACTAACACAGCAGCCCTGACACATGCTCACCAGTCTATACCAGGAAATTTGGAAGGCAGTGATCTGGCTAACTGACCAGAAAAAGATCTGTATTTGTCCTCATTCTCAAGAAAGGTGATCCAACAGAATGTGGAAATTATTGAGAAATATCAATAGCATATACAAGCAAAATACTGCTGAAGATCATACAAAAATGACTAGGATAATGCAAACAGAGAGCTCTCAGAAGCTAAGCTAGGTTTAGAAGAGGCCATGGCAATCAGAGATAATGTCAGATAATGCTGGCTGAAAGCAGAGAAAACCAGAAGAATGTCTATCCATGTTTTATTGACTATGCACAGGCATTTGACTGGGTGAGTCAAAATGTACTATAGCTAACATTGAGAAAAATGGGAATTCCAGAATACTTAAATAGATTAAACAAAAATCTATACATTGACCAAGGAGAAATTAGCTACAAAATATTCTGTTATATGTATGTTTGGCAGTATGCTTAACTATTTTTCCAGTGGCAGGCTCTTAAATTGTTTCCACCTTTTTGTTATTACTTAAAGCTGCAATGAATACAGTTATGCATATTTATATGTACCACTACATTTATAACTTTACTATATATGCCTACAAGTGAGATTGCTGGATAATACAATATTTCTGTTTCTAGATATTTGAGTAAACACTATATTGTTACATAGTGGCTGCACTGTTTACATTAACAGTATAAAATTATAATTTTATATATTAAAAGCAATGTGTAGAAGTTCAAATCACACTCATACCACTCAACCATTTGTTTTAATTTCTTTGTCTTTCATCACACTACTTTTGCAAAGTTAGGTTAAAGTTTGATTTGGTGATAAAGTCCATAGGGAGACTGCTAACCCAAAGGCCATGGATCTTTGGCTGTCTGAATCTACTAGTGGCTCTAAGTTATGATTTACAGCATTGGAAACTTGGAGGGTCACAAAGAAATTTGAGCAAACTAGACAGCAATCAGTTAAAGTTTTAACAATGGCTAATGAAGGAGGCCTTGTTGTGTCGTCCATAATGTGTCAGGGGTTTTAATCCATCAGCCACTCTCATAAATGAAGAAAGTTAGTCTCTTCTTGTAAAGCATTAAAACCTGAAAAGCTGCTATGAATCAGACACAACTCATGGCAGTGAGTTTTAATGGTTAATGATCACAAATTTTTTTATATGTATATGTTGGCTACTTGAATGCTCTCTTTAGTGAAGCATATGTTCATTGTTCATTCCTTTTTTAATTGATTTTTGTTTTGTTTTGTTTTGTTGTTCTTGAGTGTTTGGAAAGCTTTATATATTTTAGAGATTAGACTGTTTTCTGATAAAATATCATCAAATATTTCTCTAGTTTGTAGGATCTCATTTTACAATTTTGGCAAAGTTTTTTTGTTTGTTTTTTCTATTTGTCTTCTTAGTAAACTTTTTTATTACTATAAGTACTTAATTTTTAGAAAGTCCTAGTTATCTACCTTATTTTTTCTTGTTTATGCTTCTTTAGTTGACAGGATCTTGGTGTCAAAAATTAGGTCTCATATTTTGGACTTTGTGTTATTTTTCAGGATCTTCATAGTTTTAGCATTGATATTGAGGTTATTAATCCATTTTGAGTTAGTATTTGTGCATGGTGTAAGTTATAGATCCTGATTCAATTTACTACATATTCCGTTTTTCCAGTACCATTTAACAAAGAGACTTCCTTTTCCATTAGAGTGGATTTTTACCATTTGTTGATACATAGTTGTCCAAAGTTGGAAGCCTCCTACTTTGTTCGTCTTCAGCACTGCATTAGCAGTACTTCTTGAAAAGCAGGACTTCTTGAAAAGATTTACTTTCTATCTTACTTTCAATTATTACAGAAAGTACATTCTACCTCTAAGCCTATAGGAAGCAAAGTGATTTGATAGAAAGAATATGACCTCTGAAGTCAAACAAATCTGTATTTTAATCAAGAATCCACATTCACTAGTTGTGAGCAAGTTATACATTTCTGAATCTCAATTTCCACATTAACAAAGTTGGATAACAATATTATTGAGACTAATATCCTTGACCAACAGAAAAACTCATTAAATAATAATCTATGTAAGAGGTTTTCAAATTTTATTGTCTTATGTATCTCTTCTCTCTAATGATTTACAATTTATGCTTGTATATCACACATTAATCTGAAAATACCTACATATCAACTAACTTTAATCTTTATTGCTACCTAGGAAAATAGACATTATCTTGATTTTTCAGAGAAATAAATTGTGCTTCACATAGTTCAAATGTTTTGTACAAACACTGAAAACAATAATTTACAAACTCAAGACTTTCACCTTGGTTATCCAATGCATGCACTCATCATTCCAATAACTCTGTTACCCAACTATTATAACAAAATATAACTAGAAATAACATATATAGAAGAGCTTTACAGTAAGAGGTGCCCAAATTATGGGAAAAGTAACGTTACTATCAGTAGTAGCTCTTTAGCCTGCAATTTTACTTGGTTCAGTAAAATATTTTTATAACACTCACAGAAAATGGCTTCATATTGAAAAACATTAAGATGAGAAAAATGAAAAAAAAAATAATGACTATTATGGAGTTTCAAACTTGGAATTAAATCTCAGCTAAAATTTAGTAAAATTTGATATTAAATTCCTACTGTACTTTATTTACACTAATGATCTTTGGGGAAAAGGTACATTTAAAACATTAGGTGGCTTATTAAAACATGATCCCATTTAATCTACCCATTTTGCAAAACAGCTTATCAATCACTTAGGTGAACACTAGGGCCAGTAGCATTCCGAGATCACATTTAAAGGATAATTTCTTTGAATATTTACCTTGTCATGCATCTGTTTCATAGTAATTAGTAGGAAATAAAGCATAAATCCACTTCCTAAATTAAATGCCTCCAGAAACTCTATGAACTTTGATAAAGATTGTATGGGACTTCAGGCCTTTTGTTCATGGCTGCTATGAGTCGTACTCAACTCGAACGACATATTTTAAAATGAAAAAAAAACCAAAACCAAAACCCAACCACCTCTTAACATCAGTAAGATGTCATTCATTCTTGAAATCATGAAATGAAGGTACATATATCACAGAGTTGCTGTGAAAAATAAGATAATCTATATATATGTTATTAGTTGCTGTCAAATTAGTTTTGACTCATGAAAACCTTGTGCATAACAAAAGGAAATATCTTGTGCTTACCATCTTCAAAATCATAGCTAATATAAATAGCCAGCTTTTATCAATCACTTGAAGATATCTCAAGGACAACATAAAACATTACATATATAATATCTTTAATAATCAAAGAATCTAAGTATTATGATATAACTTTCATAGTTTGGAAAGATTAAGTCCAAAGTTCAACAATTAATATATCAATTTAATGATTCCTTGCTCTTTCTCTATACAACACTTTCTTTCTAAAACAGATTGTTGAGAAAGAAAGAGAGGGAGAGAGAGAAAGAAAGAAACAAAGAGAAAGGAGAGGAGAGAAGAGAGGGAGAGGAGACAGAAAGATGGAGGCAGAAAGAACAAATATTGTAAATTAGTTATATGGGGTCAAGGAAGCCCTCGTAGCTTACAGATAAGGAACTGTGCTGCAATTCCAAAGGTAAGCGGTTCAAATCCCCTAGTTTCTCTGCAGGAGAAAGAGGGGCAGAGTCCTCTGATGCAATGAAGTGCCTCTGAAAACTCACTGGAACGCCTCTTATGATAGATTCTGACTCAACAGTACAAAATAACAAATAAGAGTCAGATTTATACATGGCATGTTAGCTGATAAAGTCAATAGTGGTTTAGGAATAAAAACATACATAAAGAGTGAGGAAGAGAATCAGCCCATCAGCATGTATTTACATCAGAAGGGAGATGACAAAGCATCACACTGTCTTAGTCTAGGGGGAAAAATATTTTTAAAAGCTGAATGGTTAAAAATCTTCAAATGTGAAATTGAAGAGAATTTTAGAATATTTTGGAGGAGTCAAATGATTGCCCAAAGTCACCAAGCCAGTTTATGAAAAAGCTGGAACTAGAAACTGAATCTCATGAGCCCAAACCCAGTGTTCTAATCAACTTAATAGATTGATGCAGATAACATGCTCAGCTCAAAGCAGTAATAAGTTAAATAGCCTGGGGGGCGGGGCGGGGGTGTAGAATGTATGAGAAAATACTTAAGTCAGATCCAAGTATTCTAGTAGTATAGCAAAGAGTAGCCATAATCTCAAAATAGTTTTAATCAGAAGAGAAATACATAGAGTACAGATCTGAAAGAGGCGGTATTTCAGAATTAATGGGAAATGATGACAAGCTTGGTACTTTCAGACCTGAACTTGTGCATTTTTAGGGGATGATTCAAAATGCTTTAAAGCTTCGATTGATCATGTTAAATAACATAAAATTATAGCTGGCTGAAATGAGGTCAGCTGTAAAGCGGTGCCTTGAAATTCTCTGAACTTGTTTCTCACAGCTCTGGTGGCTTAATGGTAAGGAACTGTGCTACCAACACAGAGGTTAGAATCCCCTAGTTACCCTGTGGGAGAAAGAAGCACAATCTATTCCTAATCTCTTCCTGTGTGATTTACTGTCTCTAGAAAACAGTTAACGGGTCAGCTATTGGACAGTTCTGACTTGACAGTTGTTGTTGTTGTTGTTGTTGTTATGTGCTCTCCAGTCGTTTGCGACTCATAGCGACCCTTTCTGACACACCCATCCCGACTACCGCAGTCGCTGAATCAATCCACCTCATAGAGGATCTTCCCCTCCTGCGCTGTCCCTCCACCCTACCAAGCATGATGTCCCTCTCCAAGGACCAGTCCCTCCTTACAACATGTCCAAAGTATGTTAGACGAAGCCTCAGAATCCTTGCCTCCAGGGAGCCTGGTTTAACCCTTTCCAGGATGAACCTGTTTGTTTTCCTAGCAGTCCATGGTACTCACAATACTCTTCTAGAGCACCACAGCTCAAAGGCATCAAATCTCCTTCTATCCTCCCTAGTCACTGTCCAACTCTCTGATGCATAACAAGTGATTGCGAAGACCATAGCCTGTATCAGACGCACCTTAGTCTCCAGAGAGACACCATTGCTCTTCAGTACTCTGGAGAGGTCCCTAACAGCAGACTTTCCCACCGCAATATGTCTTTTAATTTCCTGGCTACTGGTGCCGAGAGTGTTGACTGTGGAGCCAAGCAAACTAAAACTGTGAACAATCTCAATCTCTTCACCATCCATCCTGATGCTGCCAATTGGTCCACCCTAATAAAGGGTGACTTGATGGTACACAATATAACTGGGAAACATACTCATCGGTTGGCTAGACTGATTTATTTTTCTGATTCCATTTTTCAAAATCTTTTTACCATGACCATTTTCAAACATACAAAAATGGTGTATAAATCACACTTGAGCTTTCATCTTTTTCTTTAAGTCACCCCTATATTCTTTCTTCCCCTGAAATGGCAGAACTGGTTTGAGATAAAGAACAGAAGCATCTTTGGGTGGAGGGGAGCACTGATGGAACAAAGATTTTCGGTCTCCTAACTACTGAGATTTGAACAGGAAAGTTACAGACTTTCAGGAAAATAAATCCAAGAGTCTGGAATAATTAAGTCAAAGTGTATTAGTAGATAGTCAATCAATCAGACATGCCAATCAATGGGATCAAGGTCCATGGAGGATAGTATTTTTTTTTAAAAATTCACTTTTATTTTTAAAGCTTGACACAAGTGATTGGATCAGGAATGGATGGAAAGCTTCATTGTGATAAAGATGGGATTATATTGGTCTGAAGACTATAAAGCTTCGTTCATCAAATTTAAATTCACATAATCACTAACTTACCATATTTCAAAACAAGTTACATAAAGATTAGTTTATATTATTTGATGAGTTTCAGCATCTCCAAGTCTATTTTCAAAGATCAAAATTTATTTTTGCTATAAAATGCTTAATTCCCATGAAATATGTCTCTTTAAGTGCTGGGAAAGTTTCCTTAACTTTAGATTTTAAATTATAATTGTTTCACTATACTGAAAAAACTATGTATCTATAGGCTTTGGAAAATTCTTCTGAGTATTTATGATCTCATTTGAGTTTCCTTTCTAAATGTTGAAGGAATTAGAAATTGGCCGCGCAGCAAATACAAGTATAAACAAAACCTCTCACTGGAAAGAACATGTGAATATTGTTGTGCTAGATAGTATCAATCATACTCATGTAATAAAAGGTAAAAATAGGCATTCAGGATGCAAGATTAATTTTTTCATAGGGGATGTTGTTGTTGTATGCCATCATCAGAACTGATCCACAGAGGACCCGCCACTGGGTTTTCAGAGGCAGTTAATAGCCCATCCTTCTCCCATGAAGAAGATGGTAGTCTTGAACCCTGTGCCTTCAGGACTGCAGCACAGCTACTTGTCACTTGGACACCAGAGCGGGTTAAAAAAATTAAATAATGATTACTGAGATACTCTGAATTTCCTATATTGTGATCTCTTTATTGACTTTAGATTGCAAATCCAATAGACAGTACTTCTCTCCAACATCTTCCTTGGCTAAATGTTAGTACATGGTTGCTCTTGCTTTCCATTATTCTTTAAATTTCAAGCATTTTCTTCAACCAACAACACACTTTCTTATGTTATGTTTCACATATATATATATAAAATTAAATTATATCTCTGTATAGTGCTATTATCTTTGTAGAAAACTTTATTCTCCAGAATTTTTCATAAACCAGACGTACTCAGGAGCAACAGTGTCTCTCTGGAGACTAAGGTGCGCCTGATACAGGTCATGGTATTTGCAATCGCTTGTTATGCATC